>NW_026725450.1:0-79418 GCF_029784015.1 Lycium ferocissimum
TATGTCCATCTTGGGTATATAATGGAGTAAAACCATCTTTAGTAAGCCTTAGGAAGGTTTAAGACTCGTCGTATCATCGGAGTTAAGTTTCGGCGAAAGTTTGGCAAAGTATCACATTATGGCACAATATGTGGCGCAACATGCTAGCAACAAAGCACGCTTTGCGGTTATGCAGTTGCTTAGCAAAGTGTGACAGTGAAATTTTGTGATTTTGCGAGGTCTGCGACACAACATGCGTTTAGCAAAGCACGCTTTGCATCTAGCAAAGTTCGCAGCATGTTGTGCTGGTCCAGAATTTTCTGGACCACTATAAATAGCCCAAATTCGACCCTAACTCATTATTTTACCATTTTTGGACCTAGAAATCTCTAGAAACTCTCTCAACAAGTTCTCTTATGATCTAAGACCAAAATCAAGGGCAAACCAAGTGATTCTAACATGAAGAATTCCATGATCATCATTAGATTGTTCTTCCTCTTGTGGTGTTGAATTTGGAAAATTCTTTGAGGTGGAGGAATTTGAGTTTAGAGTGATCCTTTGTGATTGAAGGTAAGATTATCACTCCATCTTCATGTTTATAGTATTATTTGGCATTTACATAACTTGGGTGAAGGAGAAATTGTGAAACTAAGGTTTAAGTTGTGCTGGAACTTATTCTTAGCTATGCTTGAGTATGAATTGTTCTAGACTTGGTATGGTTGTGATGTTGTTGGGCTGGTTTGCAAAAATAAGTTGTAATATGAAGTTGTTGGATTGCTAAGTGAGTTGTGAAGATGGGAAGAGAACAAGTATAGAACCGAGGGAAACAAGCTACATGAATCTCATGCACATGAAATGGTCGACAAAATGTCTAAATGAGTTCTCTTATAAGTTATGAACCCATCGTTGATGCGGATACTTCGTTTAATGTAGATAATCATTTATAGAGTGCAGGAGGACTCGAGGGATCCATACACTAAGAAGACAAGGTATGTAAGGCTTACCTCCTTCTTTCAAAGGCATGATTCTGATATCGAAATTCTTCGTAAATTTCCATAACCCTCTCATGTCACAACGTGTCGAAAGCTAATAAGTCTTAGTAGTTTCTTACAAGAAGAAGACGATATATGTTTATGATGATGACGATCCCATTGTATAATCTCATTGACGTATTCATTGTTTGTTATCACACCTTATGACTCTAGTTCCACCAAGGTGAGACTTAGTGATAAAAAGTGTCCCATAATATAATCGGAGGATACGACCTTATGTCACTCCGATGTAATTGTAACAATTGTTTAAGTTCTTCCATATGTTTCTATGTATATATATATATATATATATATATATATATATATATATATATATATATATGGATATGCATGTATGGAATATGGGGAAAAGGAAGAGGCGTTATATACACATAACCACCTGATCAATTGGCCCATTATGATATCGTCCCGGACGCGGGATATATGGATAAATGGATCAAGCCATTCGTTACGTATATATATATATATATATATATATATATATATATATATATATATATATATATATATATATATATATATATATATATGATGTTGATATGACATATGGAACGGGCGTACGTTCCACGGCAACATATATACGTATATGGAGATAAATAAGTATAACGAGAACATGATATATATGGATTGGGTGTGCACGTTCCGCAAAGAATAGTATAAAACATATATGTATGTATGGAAGTGCTAAAGGAAATGACATGTGTGTTTATTATAAAAGAGGCATCGATCTACTTTCTATTTCCTTACTTCTTATTCCTATCATTGGTATTACTCATGCCTTACATACTCAGTACTTTGCTCGTACTGACGTCCTTTTCTTTATGGACGCTGTGTTCATTCCCACAGGGAAATGGTGCAGATCCATAGGAGCTATCAGCGGATTTACGGGAGCCCTCCATTACTCCGGAGGTGCTATTTTAAGATATGATTTTGTGTATATATTTTGGGCACGATGGGGTCCTGTCCCTTCCATATGTCTAGTACTCTAGTAGAGGCTCGTAGATACGTATGTGTGGGTAGTATGGTCTCACGATTTCCCATTTGTAAATATGTATTATTTTGATAGCCAAAAGGCTTATGTACATGAAGGTGATTATGTTTCAAAGTGAAAATAGTTTCCCTATGAATAGAAGCATGAGAATAATGAATGAACGCAGGATGAGTATAATGAATAATAGAATGAGCGGTGCTCGGTGGTTAGCCCCGGGTACCCGTCATGGCCCCTAGTCGGGTTGTGATAAAAGTGGTATCAGAGCAGTTCCGTCCTAGGGCGTGTCTACGAGCCGTGTCCGGTAGAGTCTTGTTTTTGGGTGTGAAGCGCGCCACATTTATAAACAGGAGGCTACAGGGCATTTAGGATGGTTACTCTTCTTTCATATCTAAGATCGTGCGATAGAGCCAAGCCATAGGAAATGAGATTCCTTATACTAACCCTTGATTTCAGTAGAAGAACGGTATCGACAGAAGAAAGTGAGTGATGATATTGAAAGTTACAGAGGTAAGTCACTACGTTGAGGCTATGTTATCAGAATATGTATTTATATGATAATGGATTGACTGTCATAGAGGTAAGTCAGTGTAAGCACAACGGAGGAATTGATTAAATGTATCTCTTGATGATAATTTTAGTTATAAGTTTGCGAACTAAACAAATTGAATGAATCAGTACAAAGACAAGCAACGGTACGAAAGATGTATGTCGGGTAAGATAAGAATTTTGAGGTGTGATATATGAGGTAAGTATCAACATCTTTGTACTTTTACAAAAAATTGGGAGCCCTGTGTGGCTGAGATATGTCATATATATATTAGCCCTGTGAGGCATTATTGGTATTTGCTGCGTACAGGTTTTGGATAGTGAGAAATATAGAGGAAATTCTGTCAAAATTTTCATAGAATTTAAAGGAGATAGGATCTAAGCTTGTAATATGTCCCAACGGGAAAAGACCTTATGTAAAAAGTAATGGCAGGACGGGATTAAGTTAGGAGTATCATTGACAACTACAAGAGATGAGTAAATACTGTTGAATTGATAGTAACGGTAATTATAAGATCGACATTGATACGGTAGAGAGAAATGCTAGAGTAAATTAGGGAGACTGGTAGTACTAAAACGGGACATAGAAGAGAAAAGATAACTCCAATAGAGTGTGATACTGGGGTATTGATTGGATGGATAAGCACAAGTAAGACACGACAAGTCTATTAGCAAAATAGAGCAACAACATGATTGAGACAGGGGTAAGAAGTATGAAGGGTTATAATGAATGTGGATACCTGAGTAAGACAACTCATGTGGTGAGTGTAATAGGACTGATCAGGAAGAATAACAGATTAAGTGTGCCTACTCCACGAGGCTTATTCCATTTTATACGCAGGCTTGCGAATGAAATCAAGAAGTGGCACTCTATAGAGTTGATATGATCAGGATATAGTAAGAACATAGCAGGGACCGTGATACAAGGTAAGTAAAGCATAACAAGGAAACGACTAAAGGTGTAGTATATTCTATATGGATAAGGAGTGAATGCAAGTGTGAAACCAATAAGCGAACCATGGGGGCAGTAGATAAGAAAGCTTATAAAGCCTTGTTAAGGAAAGTCCAGCATAGAGGTTTCGCAATAACAAGAAATGATAGCAAGCAACTTAAAAAAAAAAAAAAAAAAAAAAAAAAAGCAATCAGAGGAAAGTGATATGGCGGTTACTTTGTGATTTGTCTAATCGAGACCACGAGTGATGCCTTTGGCTAGATGTAAAAGACCAAGACTACGAAAAAAAAATGTGTGGCCATGAGTTATGAGATTACCGTACGACGATAAAGCGATGAAGCAAGGCTATCATCAACGACAAATACGATATGATTATGATCGGCTTTGAAGTCGATGTTGAGTGCAACATGAGAGTAAAAGAGCATGAGGCATAAAGGGTATTAGTTGTGTATGAGACTTAGATCCTTGAAGACAACGATGGCGGGTTCAAGAAAAAATGCATTTATGGTTACTATAAGTCGATTATGGGAAGAAAAGGGAAAGACGACGCTATAAGTAAACTCTGTATTGAGAATGGGATGAGTGACATTACATGGATGGCACGGATAACTAGACCTACCTCTATTTCGAGTATCCCTATAGGACAGAAGTCGTTAATTGGAGCGGGTGTAGAGATTGACTCATAACTAACGGGTGAGCTAAGTAAAACACATCCTTGTTTGGATTGCTATGTCGGTTGCATTACTTGATTACAAAACTGCGAGATGAGTATGTTAAGACTTCACACATGAATTGCTGTAGCTATAAATTATGGGAAATGGCATGAATATGATTCAGTATAATAAGGGAATTAAGAAAAGAGATATATGAATTCAAGATTAGAAAGTGAGGTAACGGATTTGAGAATGGTATAAGTAAAACCCTTAAAGGGTGGGAGCGAGTAAGGAAAATACAAATGTAAAGATTGAAACGATGAACCCTAAGATGTGACAAATATATACTCAAACACGAAAAAGTGAGAGTTATGCAGAAATGAGTCTAATAGCTAGTAAATAAATGAATAAGAATCAAGCGGGTACCTGAGACTATACTGAAAATCATTCGTGGAGACCTTGAACAACATGACATTGAGGGCAAATAGCTCAAGGAATATGGTAAAGGATAGCGATCCTATACTGGAATAGAGGCAAAGGAATTGACAGTGATCGTTTGTTACTGATGTTGTGATTTATGAGTGACAAATACGAAGGGACATAAAGTTTTTTATAGTAGAATATAAGATGTGATAATCAAGGGATAAACAAAGGAAAGAAAAGAGTATGACGAAATAAGTTACAACAGATAAACAAAGGAGTTTTGGTATGTAGAAGATACGTAAAATAGAACGAACCAAAGGAAGGGAAGTTTACGAATAAGGTTAGATGTTTATACATGAATCACACAAGAACGATTATGTAACCTGCGAGTATTTACATGTCGAGAATAAAACCAGTTGGGTACTTAAAAAGAAGAGTGAGAGGCAAGCAAGAATAGTGTATTTGTGATACTCTGGGTCAGTTGAGGGAACATATATGGTAAATTGATAATGTTGAGTTGGAATTGTCGTTAAGGACAAATAGGACAATTACCCTGAATATGGTACAAGTATATGTTATAAGTTTCCTACGATAGCCCTGGGATGTGTTAGATTAGTTGCGAACTCGATAGGATTAGTGGATAAGGGGTTCTTCCAGGAGAATATTACGCCTTGGAACTTTCATTTTGTACCATTATGGCCATAGCGAATTTCCACAGTTTACCAAAGGTTATGAAATTCTCAAAATTATGAGGCCTTTGATGAGTTGACGACGGACACCTAGGACAAGACACCTCGGATTGAATTTATCTAGACTCCACAGACGTGAATCGATACCATTCTCATGGTCACATGGAAGGAAGGAAATGGAAGAGATTTGTAAACCATGTGAGACTTAATACCATTATTGAGCAAGGAAAAGGATCGACGAGTTCGAGGATCAAAAAGGATCATATCAGGAAAGTCACTCACTTATATCTCTCAAAGGGAGGTTTTTGAGGAATCGAGGGAGTATTGGGATGGAGAGTCACTACTAAGAGGAAAACTCATTTTCAACTATTCAAAGGGAATGTTATAGATGGTGCATATCAGAGGATTAAAGAGATGACCCCAAGAAGGAGATACGCTGTGGACTATGCAACCCAAGTAAAGAATGGAGGTAGACCTATAGGAATTAGAAAAGAGAACAGGAGGAACCAATATGCGATGGTAAAACCCAAGGGAAAGACAACTCCTATTCTAAAGTATTACTAGAAAGGCAACTCCAAAACAAGAAAAACTTTACCAAAGCTTCAAAACGTAGATGGGTATGGTAAGCTGCAGTCAAGTACGGTGGTAGCTGGGATGACCACTTACCTCTTATTGAGTTTACACATGACAACAACTATCATTCCAATATTCAGATGGCCCCGTATGAAGCTCTATATGGAAGAAGGTGTAGATACACAATTGAGTGGTTTGAAGTTGGAGAGACACAGCTAATAGGCCCTGAGTTGATTCAACAAGCGGTGGAAAAGGCCAAGGTTATCCGAGATCGATTAGTGACAACCCAAAGTTGCCAGAAATCTTATGCGGACAACCGTCGGCGGGACTTAGAATTCCAAGTTGATGATTGGGTATTTCTGAAGGTATCACCTATGAAAGGTGTGATGAGATTTGGCAAGAAAGGAAAATTACGTCCTCGATACATTGGACCTTATAAGATTGTCTGCAAGATAGGCCAAGTAGCATATGAATTGGACTTACCTTCAGAACTTGAAGCAGTCCATCCAGTTTTCCATGTATCAATGCTCCGTAAGTGTATCGGAGATCCTACCAGAATTGTACGCGAGTAGCGGATGTTCAAGTTACAGAAAAGCTGGCTTTTGAAGAGGAACCCATTGCCATACTAGATAGGCAAGTACGGAGACTTAGAAACAAAGAAGTAGCTTCAGTCAAGGTCTTATGGAGAAACAATAACGGAGAGGAAATGACTTGGGAAGCGGAAGAAAACATGAAGTCCAAGTACCCGCACTTATTTCAACCCCTGGTAGAGATCCAAGATGAGACATCCATATTATCAGGTATGCAATGCTTTCTCTTATTGATGTTGTGGTCGTGCGTGGCCATTATTGTTGTCATTGTTGTGGACCTGTGAGGCATCATATATTTTGGGGTTGTTGTGACAGGATGATATTGGCATATTTACAGGGAAAACTCTGGAAATTTTTTTATAGGATTCCTAACAGTCTAACATTCGAGGACGAATGTTTCCAAGGGGAGAAAGATGTTACACCTCGCATTTTCATACGTTTAGTTTTGCCGAATGCTAGTTGTCCTAGTCTTGGGAAGTAGGACAAATTTTTCAAGGTCATGAGGATAGATATGTCCATCTTGGGTATATAATGGAGTAAAACCATGTTTAGTAAGCCTTAGGAAGGTTTAAGACTCGTCGTATCATCGGAGTTAAGTTTCGGCGAAAGTTTGGCAAAGTATCACATTATGGCACAATATGTGGCGCAACATGCTAGCAACAAAGCACGCTTTGCGGTTACAATGCAGATTGCTTAGCAAAGTGTGACGGTGAAATTTTGTGATTTTGCGAGGTACGCGACACAACATGCGTTTAGCAAAGCATCTTGCATCTAGCAAAGTTCGCACAAACATGTTGTGTCGGTCCAGAATTTTCTGGACCACTATAAATAGCCCAAATTCGACCCTAACTCATTATTTTACCATTTTTTGGACCTAGAAACCTCTAGAAACTCTCTCAATAAGTTTTCTTATGATCTAAGACCAAAATCAAGGGCAAACCAAGTGATTCTAACATGAAGAATTCCATGATCATCATTAGATTGTTCTTCCTCTTGTGGTGTTGAATTTGGAAAATTCTTGGAGGTGGAGGAATTTCGAGTTTAGAGTGATCCTTGTGATTGAAGGTAAGATTATCACTCCATCTTCATGTTTATAGTATTATTTGGCATTTACATAACTTGGGTGAAGGAGAAATTGTGAAATTAAGGTTTAAGTTGTGCTAGAATTTATTCTTAGCTATGCTTGAGTATGAATTGTTCTAGCTATGCTTGAGTATGTTGTTGGGCTGGTTTGCACAAATAAGTTGTAATATGAAGTTGTTGGATTGCTAAGTGAGTTGTGAAGATGGGAAGGGAACTAGTATAGAATTGAGGAAACATGCTACATGAATCTCATACACGTGAAATGTTCGACAAAATGTCTAAATGAGTTCTCTTATAAGTTATGAACCCATCGTTGATGCGGATACTTCGTTTAATGTAGATAATCATTTATGGAGTGCACGATGACTCGAGGGATCCGTACACTAAGGAGACAAGGTATGTAAGGCTTACCTCCTTCTTTCAAAGGCATGATTCTGATATCGAAATTCTTCGTAAATTTCCATAACCCTCTCATGTCACAACATGTCGAAAGCTAATAAGTCTTAGTAGTTTCTTACAAGAAGAAGACGATATATGTTTATGATGATGACGATCCCATTGTATAATCTCATTGACGTATTCATTGTTTGTTATCTCACGTTATGACTCTAGTTCCACCAAGGTGAGACTTAGTGATGAAAAGTGTCCCATAATATAATCGGAGGATACGACCTTATGTCACTCCGATGTAAATCGTAACAATTGTTTAAGTTCTTCCATATGTTTTTTATGGTATATATATATATATATATATATATATATATATATATATATATATATATATATACATTAATGAATATATGGATATGCATGCATGGGATATGGGGAAAGGAAAGAGGCGTTATATACGCATAACCACCGATCGGCCTGGCACACTATGATACCGTCCCGGACGCGAGATATATGGATAAATGGATCGGGCCGTTCGTTCCGCGGCAATGTGTAGATATATATATATATATATATATATATATATGATGTTGCTATGACATATGGAACGGGCCGTACATTCCACGGCAACATATATACGTATATGGGGATAAATAAGTATTATGAGAACATGATATATATGGATCGGGCTGCACGTTCCGCAGCACTAGTATAGAAACATATATGTATGTATGGAAGTGCTAAAGGAAATTACATGTGTGTTTCTTGTAAAAAGGCAGCCAGTACAGGTCATCTATCTACTTTCTATTCCCTTATTTCTTATTCCTATCATTGGTATTACTCATGCCTTACATACTCAGTACAATGCTCGTACTGACGTCCTTTTTCTCTGGACGCTGTGTTCATGCCCACAGGTAGACCGGGAGACGGTGCATCCACAGTGAGCTATCCAGATTTAAGGTGAGCCCTCCATTATTCCTGTGAGGTGCTATTTTGAGATATGATTTTGTGTATATATTTTGGGCACGGCAGGCCCGTCTAGTCCATATGTCTAGTTCTCTAGTAGAGGCTCGTAGATACCTATGCGTGGGTAGTATGGTCTCACGATTTCCCATTTGTATTTATGTATTATTTTGATAGCCAAAGGGCTTATGTACATAAAGGTGATTATGTTTCAAAGTGAAAATAGTTTCCTTATGGATAGAAGCATGAGAATAATGAATGAACGCAGGATGAGTATAATGAATAATAGAATGAGCAGTGCTCAGTGGTTAGCCCCGGGTACCCGTCATGGCCCCTAGTCGGGTCGTGACAGTTGGATGAGAAAAATGGGGGAGAGATCAGAAACATGAGACAATTAGTTTCCAACTTTTGAAATTCACACACACACACACACACACACACACATGTAAATAATTAAAAGCTAGAGATAATTATAACTGAACCAGTATGTCCATTAATATGAGGAGTTGGGAGAGCTCTCCTGCAGACAGAATTAGCAATTTGCCCTACAACATTTCTTGAGCAGATTTTAGGATCGTTGCCTTTTTGCGATGCTATAAGGACTAGTAGTTTTTCAAGGGAACAGAGATACAAATGGGTAGAAGTACGTTCAAAATTAGTGTTTGACCCCAATGATGTTGACAAAGGACTCTTGATGTCACACCCTAACCTCATTAGGGTGTGATGGGCACCCGACCCTTACTTAGGGCCGGGCGAACCCTCGGACTCTTGCTGCACATAAAATCACGTCGAACTTTTTAAGTCGAATAAGATAAAATACATAGCAATTTTTTTTCCAGAAATATTCTTTCTCGTAGCTTCCAAGCCGAACAAATCCATAATCATACATAATTCAGTACATTACACAGACCGACACATCGGCTGACGGAGCGACACGGCACGACAACCAATACCCACGACGCCGTTCGCAAAGTCTCTGCACAAATCCGGAAATCATAACGGACAAACTGCGACTTGGCGACCCTCGGGAGAATGGAGCTTGCCATCTCTGTCGGGTACATCTTCTATAATAACCCATTTTCTTTGGAGTACTGCCCCGCGGCATGAAACGCGACCGAAGACGAGAGGTCGGGCATTTAAAAATGTACCGAGAGTATGTGAGCGAATGCTGTAAACAGAATCATAAACAAATCCAGAGGTACAGAAGTATAGCTAACAAACCATAATCAGAATCCAATGAACCGAGGTATATTCAACAGATTCTTAATCAGCGTCAGACGTCCAGAGGTATACCAGGCAGATCCACAATCAGAGTGAGACGTGTAGGCATATCGGACCAGATCCGTAATCGGAGTCGGACGTACGTAGATATATCGGGCGGATTCGTACTCGAGTCGGACGTGTAAGTATACCGACATGCATTCGTAATCGAGTCGACGTACGTAAATGCGGACCTTGCGCGAGTGTCAAAATGCTTACTTTCGGATCACGGATTATGCATAACGGACCATATATCATCATATACATATGTCGATAAAGATCCCGCCCTCAAGTGAGGGACGCGGTACGCAACCCGGCCCTCTAGTACGGGACGCGGTGAATGTATTGCATCATATGCCATCCCCCGGCCACCGTCCCCATATCATCGATCATCATATCATATGCATAAACAATGCCCACCTACGAGGGACGCGGTGAACAATGCAATGGAACACGCGCGATAACGTAATCCGGCCGGGACGCGGTGAACGTATACATATACGGAGGCATGCGCACGATAACGGATCCCGGCCCGGACGCGGTGAACGGATACGTTGAGCCTTCCACGAACGTAGTAGTGAGAAACCGTATGCATACGGATCGTTGTTCGGACTCACCAAAACGAGTGTTCGAACGATGGATCAAATCGAAGAAGTCGACGTTATTCATAATATGTATATGTCGTTTGGGATGGCGCGATGGATCATATCGTAGTAAAATTTTAATCGTTCTAGATGTCGAAATAACATATTTTGAGACTCATTAAGATAATCATAACGCTGTCGTTTAGTAAACGGAACAATAGCCAAGAGCTTTACGAGTATCGTACGAAATACGTCTAATAAAGCCATACGAAGGTATCGAAATTTTGTGGGCCCACCTCGGCCAACTCAGTGACGTACGTAAGTTATGGACCATAGGCCCTATGGAGTCGTTCATAAAAGTTTTAGGACATTCCAACTCCATTCGTGAAAGTTGCGTACATATAGGTTACTTTGCCGACAAAATATAAAGAAGCTAATTCAATTCCATTGAATGAAAAGGAGCTAAATTCAACCTCGGATTTCTAGGAACAGAGTCGTATCTGAAGATCGTATCCAAACCTATTACGTCAGACATGCCAAAGAAGGAAGGGAAAGACTTTACATACCTTAGTTGCGCCTTACGCTCGTCCGGTACTCAATTCCCGTTTCGTTGTAATCTACAAATGGTCATGTTTACCGTTGTCAATAGTAAGCCCTTTTAGAATTCAAAACCTTAATTCACTATTTGCCTACGAAATTTGGGCAAACATTTCCCCTATAAATTCGCCCGAGAATATGACTCGGCCAAACTAATTCAACAACAATACCAACCATCATTATAAAACACAATATAGCATAACTAATCTCTTTTTCCAACATAGTGCATAAGCTTTCATTCTAACTTCACATTTTCAATTCAATACCAACATTCTCATATTCATTTACCGATCAACATCACTCCATTTTAATGAAAACATTTCATATCATTTTACGAAATATTCACAAGATATACAAAATATACAAGTTTCCACCAAAACCATAATTCACTCCAAACCTTCAATTTTCAACATAAATATTCACGACACATTTTCTTCTTTCAATTTCACAAACCAAAACAACAATTTACACCTTACTACTCACTCTCATAATTTCATAAAACTATAATAAATTCACATAATTTTCCTACAACAACTTACAACTAATTTTCACACCTATTCTAGACTATTATGCTTCCATCTCCATCATAAGGCCACAACAACATAATCAACACACTAAATAAAATTTATTCCCCTTCCTTACAAATCATACCACACGGCCACACCTTCACACCCACAACACGTAAAGTTCATAATTTCCATTCACTTACTCATACTACAACATGCATGCAAGTCATTCAAAGCATAAAAGGAATAGAATCCTCACCTTTGCCAAAATCTTCCACTTGCCACAAAAATAATTTTCTTGCCAAAATAATTATACTACATTGAAGAGCACCTTGAGCTTAGTAAGAACATAAGAAAACTACAATTTTTGGATCAAGGATTTAGGCTCCAAGAATTCCTTCTTCTTTTTTTTTTTTTCTTTTGGCCGTGAGGCCTTCTTGTTCTTGCTCCTCTCTTCCCTTTTTTTTTTTTTGTTGTCTTGAATGATAAATTGTCTAGAATTTTCCCACTCTTTCATATATATATATATTGTCTCCACAAGTCATGTGAGGGGCACATGCCCTCTCTAGAAAATTCCTAAAAATAAAGATGACTTATTTGTCATCATTTTCATTCTTTTTCTTTTCCTTTTTTTTTTTGGAACCTTCATGAACTCTATGTGAAATTTCCATTTTGCTCCTCAACTTTTCTCATTTTTACCATTTTGCCCCTAGCCTTCCACATTATTTCCGCATCAATATTTTTCATAAACATCATCACATATATATTAAATAAGATCAAAATATTTTTCTACCTCATACAAGTCACGCTTATTTCAATTCATCCGAATGTACCGAATTGCGGGATATAACATGTCCCCCCTTTAGAACATTCGTCCTCGAATGTTCAACTAACCTTATGGGGCGTTGTAATACTTCGGGAGGGTTCCTTCGTATAATTGGCTTATTCTTCATGCTCGTTCTTTATCCTTCATCTTTCTTTCTTCCCTTCAAAGATTTTAAACTATCCAATATAAGTACTTTTAGTAC
The DNA here is from genome assembly GCF_029784015.1 of Lycium ferocissimum. Lineage (NCBI taxonomy): Eukaryota > Viridiplantae > Streptophyta > Magnoliopsida > Solanales > Solanaceae > Lycium > Lycium ferocissimum. The sequence continues at coordinate 12,860 of NW_026725450.1, forward strand.
CATAGTCATTGTCATTCGCAACATCCTTTGAATCTTACCATTCTCCCCATTATTCCTTATTACTAGGCTTGTAAGCATTTTCTTGCTCTTTCATTACTCTTTGAAGCATGTTGTTGCGCGCTTAGGTATGGCGCAACTTCGTCCAATATAAAGGATTCGGATCGTGGTCTAATATATAATATTTTCCCCCCCCCCTCTTTTTAGGAGGTTCTTATCTGCTACAAGTGTTCTCGAGTACCCTCGTTTTTCTTTCCAACCCGCACTTAGCATATCGGAGACTCCTTACCATAAGTTTTCCTTTCCAAACACTATTGTGCTAAAACCCCCAACTTCAATCCATAGTGAAAATAATAACAGCTCATCTTACAACACCCGTACCATATCTTTCCTTGTTACTTGAACTTCGATGTCCTTATCCGATCTTTGCCGGCTTCCCACACCGTAGCACCGGTGGTCGGGAATTACTTACCTACCGATACAATTACATATAGAATATCGTATGCATTCATACACATATATATATGATTACTTTGTCGACTATCCCACAAAGTAATTCCAACGCCGTTCAAGCCTATACAAATCCCGAGGCTATCTTGCATTTTCTTTCTCTTCACTGGTCTACTCTGCCTCGTCCTACACATCTTCTTAAGGTTTCTAGCCATCCCACATACTTTAGTTTTCTTTAGGCTACCTGTTACACCTCAGAAAATTTCCCATTAACGTGCAGTGAATAGACTAATGAAGGGTACGATGTATATGATGTTTGGGAAAGTAAGAAATAGTCTTTAATGGTCCTAATTAAGATTTCAAAGACATTTGAAGTAGGAGACGAAAGTTGTTAAGGAAAGTAAGGTATATGTCATGTGTCGGGCAAGATTTACGAGTATCGAATTAATGATGACTTAATGAAGTTTTGGAGAAGAGTTATAATGTCCCCTTGGATTGTTAATGAAGTGTTAAATAAGTGTTAAGAAGGTTCCATAAGGATTTAAGAACAAACAAATAAAGGAATTGAGTTTATGGGAACTTTGGTAAAACTTGGCAAAATTTTCGGACAAAATTTTGGTCCACATTTGTGGGGGTATATCTCCTAGAATATGAGGAGTTTTTGTGTGTTTCTTTTTTTCAAATTGAAGTTCATCGAGTCTAGTTTTCAACGCAACAAACCGCTCATCAATGTGAGGTCTGAGTAAAATGTTATGGCCATTCTACGACGGTATGTCCGAAAGAGAGAAATCCTACGGACCATTTGACGCCCCGTAGGACTTTTGACGGTCCGTAGGAAATCCTACGGTCCGTAAAATGGACCCAGCCCAGCGTCAAATGGTCACAGTGACTCATTTTTGGACTGGGCAGTTCTACGGACCATTTTGACGGTCCGTAGGAATTTATACGGCCCGTCAAAATGGGCGTAGAATTACCCGACGGGATCAGATTTTGAGTTATTAAAAGAAGACCCACGTTCATTAATTCATTTCATTTTCCACACCACTTCTCTCTAGAACCCTCTAGAACTCTCTCTACTCTTCATCCACAAGAAATCAAAGGAAATCAAAGATCAATACCAAGAAATCAAGTGAATCAAGTGTAAGAAATTCATCAAAGTTCATCTAAGTCAAGAAATCCCAAGAAAAGTGAACTAGGGTTTTTGTGTAAGGAGAGTATTACCACTCAAGGTTTATTCCTACACCATCTAAGGTGAGTTTCATGATCTTTTCATATTATTTGAAGCATTGAAAAGTTGAAATACTTGGATTTTTCTGGAACATAGAAAATGGGTCATAAATGTGGGAATAGTGCTAGTGTTGAGTAGTAGTTTAGAATGCATCATGAAAATGGATATGTTGTGATTGTAGGTAGATTGTGAATGACATTTAGAACATGGGATGAGCATTATACATGGAAGAATATAATAGTAAATTATGACCATGATTATGGGGAAATTGAAGTGAAATTGTGAAATGTGGATAATGTAGATAAATGATGATTGCTATTTATGATATTATGAATGATATTACGGATGTTTGGGAGTTGATATGGAATATGGAGGAAGTCATATAAACAAAGGAAATGCTGCCCAACTTTCTCTAGCTTTAATAAGCCCGTTCATATAATTGTGTAGCTAATGCCGATACGAATTCTCTTGAAGGTAAAACGTGTGCATTAAAGGACAACGAGCAAGCAATAGAATAGTTAAATGAAAAAGGTATGTAAGGCTAGTCCTTTCTTTCTAAGGCATGAATCTTATGGTATGAATTTCCTCCTTCTTTACGAATTTCCTATCTTCTAGAAAACTATGAGTCCTTGTTCATGAATAGCCATACGAGATAAGAGATATGCTACGAGTATGATAATGATAATGATAAGCTTAAGTCTAAGAGATGCTATAGTCTATGATATGATGATCCTATAAAGCTAATGAAGCTATCCATAGTTCATTGATGTTGAATATTGTATACACTCACCTTTTGTGCTAATTCCTTCAAGGTGAGGTGGAATGTTCATGAATGCTCCATAAGGTAATCGGGGGATTCACGACCTTACGTCACCCCGATAAAGTATAATCGTCCATGAGTCCCATGCATGCATTATGATGAATTATGATGAGCAATTATGATGGTGCCATGATATGCTTACGAAATGATTAGAAACGATGAGTCTTTGATATGTATGATGATGTTTAGCTTATAATATACCTATGAGGTGCATGATGATGATGTATACGCATATGTGACGAGTAACAATGGTAAATATACGGTATATGTTATGAAGTTCACGTCATGGAAATGATATTATTTCTAATAGACTGTCCTTGATGTAAATGCATGTTTTATGGAAAGCTATGATAAGCATATGAGATGTATGTGATTATAAGAGACACACCGAGCCCCGTTATGGCCGGGTATGAAAGGTAAATGTGGGATATTGTCGAGCCCTACGTGGCCGAATACGGATGCTGTCGAGCCATTACGTGGCCGAATACGGATATTGTCGGGCCCTACGTGGCCGAATACGGATATTGTTCAAATGTGTATAAACGGTATACGACACCATGATAGGTATATGTATGTGTTATGATGAATGTGAGATGACGATTAGTCGTGCGAAGATCATGATATGTATGTGACGTATAATGATGTTAAGGATAACACCGAACCTTCATGGTCGGGTCGCAATAGAATAAGCTACATGTATGATACCTATATGAGTGCGAATAAGCTATATGGCATGAGCATCATACATGAGTACGATTATGCCACAGATATGCCATCGATTAGAGTATGAATATGTTAAGACCATGTAAGTGCTGGGTGCAAGGGCTATGTATGTGCAAAGATATGAATGTATGTATGTGAGTACAAAATAGAAATGGAACGTCCCTACGGAAGGCGGTAGATGCTATGATGAGGACCTGCTAGCCTTCCCGATAACACATGTTATTTCATACGATTATCAATATTGATATTGATCGTGCTTTACATACTCGGTCATGGCCCAAATGTAGGCAATCAGTTTTCTTTAAGACATTGTGTTCGTACACCCACGAGTAGCGGGGAGACGGTGTGAGATCCTGGTAACTATCGGCCAGTTGGCGAGAACCCTTTATTAGGAGGTGCCATTTCGACGGTATTTTGTGTACGTATATTTTGGGCACGACGGGGTCTGTCCGTCCATATATACAATGCTACAATGAGAGCTCGTAGATACGCGGTGTGGGTAGTATGGTCTCGCGGTCTTCGTATGTATATGCATGTATATATTATTTTGATAGCGGGAGCTTATGTTGTAAGTAAATATGTTTTAAATGAAAGTGGCTTTTCATGATTGTGAATGATGAGAAATATGAAGGAAGGGCGGGATAAGTAATAGAATGAGCGATTGCTCGGTGGTTATTACGGTGCCCGTCGTAGCCTGAATCGGGTCGTGACACTACCCTGTCTCTCATTTGTCTCTTATATCGGATGTGTGGGAATTCTTTTGCATACTTCCCGAGGGGGTACGCCCAATCGCCACCTTAGCACGCTTAACCTCGAGGCCTTAGTGGAGTTCGGTGCTAACGCTTATATAATCGCGTCAGCTTCCTCGTATGGGCTTTGTTTACTGGCAAGACAAGTCGAAAGTTTCTTGATTCGAGACATGTTCGCAACACGCCCGTTCTTGTACAGTACTATTTTTACCCTTTTCGATTCTTCACGTCGCCTTTACAAACTCTTATCGTTAGGAAATCGGTACACGACAAATACCAGCAATGCCTTACAAAACGTACGATTTATATACCACATCCTAGTAGTCCAGAACTTTCTGTTTCGGGTAACAAAATAATGCATTCGGGCCTACTCTTGTGACCTTTTCCATGTCGTCACCTTTCTACTTCTAGGTTTTTTTTTTTTCGGTCGTGCTTTAACAGCACCCGACTTATATCTTCCGTACCTTTGCTTACACGTGCGCAACGCCCGGCCTTTACGAATACTTCTCACCCTTCGATGCCTACAATACTGCTGAAATCATAAGTTACTAAGGAAACTCGCCCTATGACATGGCTCCCTACGCACGATCTATGACGGAAAGAAGGTCCAACGATTTCCTCGATGTCCCGTAACCTCACATTTGTAATGTGGCGCGCTTGGCACCATAAACGGACTCTGGGACCGACTTTGCGGAACAGCCCCTGAACAGACCTGCTCACGATACCACTTTGTCACACCACGGCCTCGATGGGGTGTGATGGGCACCGACCCGCCGAGTAGGGGCGAACCCTTGGACTCTTGCTGCATAAAATCGCGTCGAACTTTTTAAGTTGAATACGATAAAATACATAACGATTTTCCCGAAATATTTTCTCGTAGGCTTCCAAGCCGAACAAATCCATAATCATACATAATTCGGTACATTACACGGACGGCATTGGATGACGGACGAAAACACGGGCCAGCAGGCAATGACCACCAACGACGGCGTACGCAAAGTCTCACAACACGAATCCGGAAATCATAACGGAGATAAACTCGACTTGGCGACCCTCACGAGAGGACGGGGCTTTACCATCTACATTGGTACATCTTCTATGCTTGACTCACGGGAGTACACGCGGCATGAAACGCGACCCCGAAGACGGGGGGTGAGTACGGAAAATGTCTGAGAGTATGTAAGCGAGTCACCGCGCGGTCATAAGCAAATCGAGAGGTAAGAAGTATAGCTAACAAACCGTAATCGAATCGATGAGCGAGGTATATTCGACGGATTCTTAATCGGCGTCGAACGTGCGGGGCATACCGGGGCGGATCCGCAATCGAGGAGTGAGACGTACGGAGGCATATCGGACGGTCCGTGTCCCGAGTTAGACGTACGAGAATATATCGAGCGATTCGTGCCAGTCGGACGTACGGGGGGGTATACCCGGAGACAGATTCGTAATCGAGGTCGAGACGTACAAAGATATATCGGGCGGTTCGTACTCGGTGAGACGTGCGAGAAGTATACACCGGACGGATTCGTAATCGAGTCGGGGGGACGTACGGTACGGACCTTATACGAGAGTGTCGAAATGCGCACTTTCGGATCTGATTATGCATAACGGACATATATCATACGTATACATATGCGTCGCGGTCCGCCCCTCAGGTGATGGACGCCGTGCTGAGAACCCGCCACATCTGGTACGGGACGCGGTGAACGAACGGTCATGTCTGCATCACGGCCACCGTCCCCCGTATCATCGGTCTCGTCGTATCATGTCATCGCGAGCCGACGGCCGCGCGGGGACGCGGTGGTGTCTGTGCGACCGCCGGGCTCCGCGACACGGCCGGGACGCGGTGAACAGATACATATACGAAGGCATGCGCACGATAACGGATGCGCGCCGGGACGCGGTGAACGGATACATTGAACTTGCGCGAAAGCGAGTAGTGAGCGAAATGTGCATACGGACGACATTTCGGACCGCCCCAACCGAGTTTAGACGATGGATCCGTCGAAGAAGTGGAACGTTGTTAATATGTATATGTCATTTGGGATGAGCGCGATGGATCATATCGTAGTAAATTCGAGAATCGTTAGATGTCGGGCTTGTATTTTGAGACCGTTAAGATAATCATATGTTTAGCCGTTTAGTAAATGGAACAATAGCCAGAGAGAAACGCTACAGTATCGTCGAGAAATACGTCTAATAAAGCCATACGAAGGTATCGAATTTTGTGGGCCACCTCGTGACAACTCGAGTAGCCGTAAGTTATGGACCATAGGCCATATGGAGTTGTTCATAAAAGGTTTGAGACATTGAGCTCGTTCGTGGTTAACGTACATATAGGTTAGCATAAAACAAAATATAAAGAAGCTAATTCAATTCCATTGAATGAAAAGGTAATTAACTATAAGTTTTCTAGGAGCAGTCGTATCACGAAGATCGTATCAGTGGCAAATGCAGGACATGCCAAAGAAGAAGGGAAAGACTTCCCTTGTGGTTGTGCACGCTGCGTCCGGACTCGATCCCGTTTAAGCAGAATCTACAAAATGGTCATGTTTGCAGGTTGTCAATAGTAAACCTTTTAGAATTCAAAACCTTAATTCACTATTTGCCTACGAAATTTGGGCGACATTTCCTATAGGTCGCCGCCAGGAATATGACTCGGCAAACTAATTCAACAACAATACCAACCATCATTATAAAACACAATATAGCATAACTAATCTCGCTTTCCCGACATAGTGCGTAAGCTTTCATTCTAACTTCACGTTTCGATTCAATACCAACATTCTCATATTAATTTAGATCAACATCACTCCAATACAATCAGGAAACATTTTCATATCATTTTACGAAATAATACAAGATATACAAAATATAAAGTTTCCACAAAACCATAATTTATGAAACCTCCAGAATTTTCAACATAAATATTCCGACACATTTCTTCTTTCAAATTTCACAAACCAAAACAACAATTTACACACTATCCCGTCTGGCAATTTCATAAAACTATAATAAATTCACATGAATTTTTCCTACGACCCAACTTACAACTAATTTTCACACCAATTCTGAACTATTATGCTTCCATCTCCATCATAAGGCCACCAATGACATAATCGACACACTAAATAAAATTTATTCCTTGTTTTACAAATCATACCACACATTACATATTGCTACAACACGTAAAGTTCATAATTTCCATTCACTTACTCGTACACAACATGCATACCCAAGTCATTCAAAACATGAGAATAGAATCACCTCACCTTTGCCAAAATCTTCCACTTTATACAAAAATGATTTTCTTGCCAAAATAATTATACTACATTGAAGAGCACCTTGAGCTTAGTAAGAATATAGAAAACTACAATTTTTGGATCAAGGATTTAGGCTCCAAGAATTCTTCTTCTTTTTCTTTTTTTTTCTTTTGGTAGTAGACTATGCCCATTCTTTCCTCTCTTCCCTTTTTTTTTGTTGTCTTGAATGATAAATTGTCTAAATTCCCCCACTCTTTCCTTATATATATATATTGTCTCCACAAGTCATGTGAGGGCACATGCCCTCTCTAGAAAATTCCTAAAAATAAAGATGACTTATTTGTCATCATTTTCATTCTTTTTCTTTTCCTTTTTTTTTTTTTGGAACCTTCATGAACTCTTCTATGTGAAATTCCCATTGTGAAATTCCCATTTTTGCCCCTCAACTTTTTTCATTTTTACATTTTTTCCTAGCCTTCCATTATTTCCGCATCAATATTTTTCATAAACATCATCACATATATATTAAATAAGATCAAAATATTTTTCTACCTCATACAAGTCACGCTTATTTCAATTCATCCGAATGTACCGAATTGCGGGATATAACACTTGAAAACAATTATTTAGCAAGCTTTGTTAATCCATCAAGGACCACTATGCAAATTTAGTCTCCCGATAGTAACTACGAGCTTTTTCGGTGCTGATTTTGTTACATTTGTTGAAGAAAAATGTCCGAAATTCTCCCTTAGATTTCCTAACAGAACGGACTTTCATCTCCTTTCTAACCTATTCAAATTTTAGTATCTAAGGCACCTGGAGCTGTTTAGTTGTCAATTCCACATTCCTCTCAACTTTAAAGCTTTTAGTAGGCTTGTTACCCTTAATTCGGTCTATGACCTTCGAGCCTACATCTTTTCAGACCTTCCTTTCAAGTATCCCATTACTTGAACATGTAACATTGAACTGGTGTACTCCATTTGATAACTTCATTATTGATGCCGAATGGTTTTAATTTAGAGCCTGTTTGGATAGGCTTATTTTAGGTGTTTTTAAGCCAAAATAGCTTTTAAGCATTTTTATAGTATTTGGTAAAAGAAAAAAGTGCTTTTAAGCACTTGACTTTAAGCAAAAATGACAATAATATGCCAAAAGTCATAAGTTAGGAATGTCAAAAGTCATAAGCCCATCCAAATGTGCTATAGTGTGACCAGTTAGTGACAATGGTCCATTAATTGAAGACCACATGTCCAATCCATTTTTTTTTAAAATGTATTTTCTGGTATTTAAAACTGGCTATTTGAGCCGTTAATGGCAAGTGGTACAAATGTACATATTTGGTCACGACAATGGCATAAATATGCCAACTATTAACGAGTGGCATGACTGAGCTATTTCGGGTGTTTGATGACATATTTGAGCTTTTTCCTTAAATAAATATTAGTTCAAACTTCGAACATAGATGTTTGAAATTTGACCTTGACAAACCAAACTTCAGATGTGTATGTCGGCAATTGGCCCTTGACAAGCCAAACTTCTGACGCGTATGCCGAAAATTTGCTTGCACAAGAAATATGCCAAATTTGAGTCGAATTGTATAACAAAGGATGCATATTTTTGTACAACTTTGGGGCGTATATGACTGAAGTTGATTCCGAAGTGGATAAACTTACAAAAAATACACTGTGACTATGATTTAAATGGGCACGAAAATCGGATATTTCTGCACTTCCCCCACTAACAATCGCTTGTATTTTGGATCAAAACATTGTTTTCAGAAAGAATTCTTATTAGATTGTCCTAAAAAAAAGAACCAAAAGAATCCTCAAATTTGACGTGCCTACTTGTGCACACCCAAAGTTGGAGGGCATACTTACAAGCTGAGGCCAAGTTTGAGGGCGTACTTATGTATTATGCCTTCTTTTTCTAGTGAGATTTTAACAAGGCACATAAAATATTAATGGACATCTCCATAGGGAGTATTGTATAATAATAACATCATGGTGATGTCCATAACTCTACTTCATCATATCAATTACTCAAATACTTTTCTGTTACTAAACAGAAAAATTTGTCGCTAATCCTATTTAGCGATGGATTATCAAAAAAATTTGTTAGCTACGAGCAATTTAGTGACAGGTTAGTGACGAAGTTCGTAGATAATTCCGGTTTTTTTTTCTGGTGTTATTTATATAACCCTAAATGTTAATACTCATGTTCATGACATGATTTAATATTTTTTAAGGCAAATACATAGACGGACACTCAAACTTCACTCCAACTGTTAGTTTGACACTTAAACTTACCCAATAATCATCTAGACACCTCAACTTAACACATGTGTGTCTCGTGGACGCACGGATTGAGACAGACGACACACGGATTAAGACAGACACAGTGCTTGTGTTATCTTCATATTTGAGTGCGTGAGATGTTATTACAACCCATTTAATAAAATCCTATATATGGGATATTGAGAATCTTGTCACATTTTCCAGTAGGAGTATTATTCTCTTGTTTTCTTGTGATTTTCTTTTATTTTACAACACTATTCATTTCTCAAATCTCTTGGTGAAGAGTTGAAGCAGCTTTCCATATCTCTCCCTGAACGGACGCTGCTACAGGTAAGCCTCTGGACTCAACTCTGATTTTCGTTTAGTGTTTCTTTCTCATGTAAGTACTTGTATAACCTTGATTACTTCCTTTGCACTTTGGGGGATTTATGTAGCAATATTACACCAAGTAATCCTGAGGGCCAGTGGCGTAAGGTTCGAAACTCGGTAGATAATGGGTCCGCCTCTCTATTTTTCTCCGATTAAATACTACTACTAGGTTTCTATCGCAAGGTTTGAATCCTTGATGTATTCGTAACCCTCGCATCACGCTCAATACTCTTAATACTAGACCAAAGCCCTAGGGTTGGGATACCCCAATTTTTTTGGAGCCTATTTACCTTACCCATGATATATTCATAATGCATATAGAAATAGGGGTGGATTTTTGTAAAAGTTCGAGGAATAGATGTATTATATTTATGTGTTACGAATAGATTCTTGCAAAATCTTTTTGTTTGGGGTAAGACGAGGGCGAGTATATATGGCTGAAATTTGTACATAACATGAGCTAATTTCTATAACGAGGTTTGTAACCTTTTTTTGGTACTTTTTTTGCACCTTCTTGGCACAATTTATCAAAAGCTATCTTACCTGATAAAAGTTGAAAAATTCCCAAAAAACTTACGACATGCTACAAAAGAATTCCATCGGTAATATTTGGTTATATGATGTTTAACAAAGTCAATCAGAAAGCATGAGACATTTGGTTTAGAAATGTATTCTTATGTCGTTGTTTCCTTCCCTATTCAGAAAACAACTGCAGAACTAAGTTTGTTTGCCTTCTTGTTCTAACAATTTATAGGTTTACAAGGGCGGTCATTCTTATTTTTTGTAATGGTTGTATTTATGCATTATGTGCTTCTCTCTCTCCTCTCATCTTCTCTCTCCTCTCATATACAACGGTAAGTTAGCTCCTCCCCCCAACCCCCGCCCCCCCCACCCCTAACCGGTCCACCGTGACGGCGACGGCGGCCACTTCCACCCATTCGGATTCCGGCCAAATCTCTCTCTCTCTCTCCTCTGTTCTCTCTTTTCTCTCCTTCTTCCTTTCTTATTTTTTCTCTTTTTTTCTCTTTTCCTTTCTCTTCTACACTGCAATCGAAAACCCTCCACCAGTAGGTTTTCGGGCAGTTTCTGCATAGGTAATCGAGTTTTTCGGCAGTTTCGATGGGTAAATAGTGATTCCGATCGGTGAACAGTGATTCCGGCCGATGAAAACGTATTTTTTCGGCGAGACAGAGTATTTCCGGCAAACGAGAGATTTCTCGGTGGTGAACGAGGTTTTACTTACTTGGGAGTTGGTACTGATAGCCGATTTCTTTTTGTCGTTTAGCCTTATAAATTTTACTGCTCCTTTAATTGAATACCTATTTCTCGCTTATAGACTATTACTAAGCTTGTGCTCTATTATTGATCCTTCGTTTGTCCTAGATTAACCTTTCACTAGCGTATATTTGCTTTTCTTGGCTTTGGTGAGGGATGGTAGACTAGGGTCATGTTCTCGGTGGGATCGGGGACTAGGGTTGGGGGGCTAAGGGGGTTGAGGGAGCTTCTAGATTGAGAGTAGGGTCTTGGACTATTAGGACTTTATCGGGAAAGTCCATAGAGTTAGTTAAGATTCTTAAAAGGAGGATTAATATAGCTTGTGTCAGACTAAATGGGTAGGACCTAAAGCTAAGGATGTGGACGAATGACTTTGGTTCTCGGAGCAAGTCGAGGTATAGGAATGGGGTAGGGATCTTAGTAGATAGTGAGCTTAGAGATCAGGTGGTAGAGGTTAGGAGGATCAACGACAGGATGATGGCGATTAAGTTAGTCGTTGGAGGGTTCACCTTGAACATTATTAGTGCCTACGCGCCATAAGTGGGTTTGGACGAGGAGGTAAAAAGGCGTTTTTGGGAGGACTTGGATAAAGTGGTGGTAAGTATACCACCTACTGAGAAGTTATTCATAGGAGGAGATTTCAATGGGCACATTGGGTGCATTTCGAGGGGTTATGACGAGGTGCATGGAGGATTTGGCTTCGGGGACGAGGGAATGGTGGAGGAGTCACTCTGGATTTAAAAGCTTTTGGATTGGTGGTAGCCAACTTGTGTTTTCCGAAGAAGGAGGAGCACTTGGTAACCTTTCGTAGCTCGGTCGTGCAGACGGAAATGACTTCTTGTAGCAGAAAAGATGATAAAGGCCTCTGTAAGGGCGAGGTCATATCGAGTGAGAATCTTACGACCCAACATAAGCTATTGGTGATGGATTTGGAGATAAGAAGGAAGAAAAAGAAGAAGAAGGTTGTGGATGACCGACCGAGGATTAGGTGGGGGAGTTTGACTCTATCTAGTGGCCTCGAGATGGGGGAGAAGTTGATGGCTATGGGAGCATGGGATTGTAGGGGGGATGCGAGCAGTATGTGGGATAGGACGGCCGGTGCATTAGAAGCGACTGAGAGGTATTGGGGGTCTCACGAGGCCGCCATGGTGGGCACCTAGGGGATTGGTGGTGGAATGGAGAAGTCGAGGAAGGTAAAAGCAAAAAGCGAGGGCGTATATGAAGGCTGGTAGATGTAAGGATGATGAAGAAGCGGACGAACGGGGAAAAGTATAAGATGGCGAAAGAGGCGAAGTTAGCCGGTTCGGCGGCTAAAAGACGCTTTGAACGCCTTTATGCGAAGAGGACGCAGAGGTGGGGATAAAGAAGCTATTTAAGCTCGCCAAGGTGAGAGAGAGGAAGGCACGCGACTTGGATCAAGTGAAGTGCATCAAGGACGAGGATGGCCAAGTGTTGGTACAGGAAGCCCGCATTAGACAAAGACTTTCATGAACTCTTGAACGAAAGAGCGGACAGAGACATTGTGTTAGGAGACTTGGATCACTCTGATAGGTGTCACGACTTTAGTTATTGTAGGAGTATAAAGGTTGAGGAGGTTAAGGGAGCTGTTCGTAGGATACGCAGGGGAAGAGCGACCGAACCTGACGAGATTCTTGGAGAATTTTGGAAGAATGCAGGCAGGGTAGGCTTGGAGTGGCTGACTGGATTGTTTAATGTCATTTTCATGACAGCGAAGATGCCGGAAGAATGCAGATGGAGCACAATGATTCTCGTGTACAAGAACAAGGGAGACATTCAAAGGACAACTATAGAGGTATCAATTTGCTAAGTCACACTATGAAAGTGTGGGAAAAGGTGGTGGAAATGAGGGTGAGGAGAGGTGTGTCTATTTCGGAGAGAACCGGTTTGGATTCATGCGGGGCGCTCGACTACGAAGCTATTCATATTGTAAGGAGATTGGTGGAGCGAGGTATAGGGAGCGGAAGAGGGACTTGTACATGGTATTCATTGACCTAGAAGAAAAGGCTACGACAAGGTGCCAAGAGAGGTCTATGGAGATGCTTGGAGGCTAAAGGTGTACTGTGGTTTACATTAGAGCGATAAAGGACATGTATGATGGAGCTAAGACCGGGGTAAGGACGGTAGGAAGAGACTCGGAGCAACATTACGATGGGGTTGCATCGGGGATCAGCTCTTAGCCCATTTCTATTCGCCTTGGTGATGGATGAATTGACGCTTGAAAAATACAAGGTGAGGTGCCTTGGTGTATGTTGTTCGCAGAGATGACATAGTCCTAATTGACAAGACTGTGACGGAGTTAACGATAAGGCTGGAGGGAGACGAGACGTTGGAGTCTAAAGGATTTAAATTGAGTAGGACAAGACGGGAATACTTGGAGTGCGGGGTTCGGTGGCGTGCCGCGTGAGGTTAATGAGGAAGTGAGGCTTGGTACCCAGGCCATTCAAAAGAAAGAAAGTTTCAAGTATCTTGGGTCTATTATACAGGAAGATGGGGATATCGACGACATCGTATTGGTACAGGGTGGATGAAATGGGGACTCGCCTCCGGAGTCTTTGTGTGATAAGAAAGTACCTCCAAAACTTAAAGGAAAGTTCTACAAAGTGGTTAGACCGACTTTATTGTACGGAGCGGAGTGTTGGCCGGTCGAAAATGTCACGTTCGGAGAAGATGAAAGTCGCGAAAATGCGAATATTGCGGTGGATGTGTGGACACACTAGGAGGGATAGAATTAGGAATGAAGATATCCGAGACAAGGTGGGAGTGGCATCGGTGGAGGACAAGATGCGGAAGCGAGGCGAGATGGTTTGGGCATGTGAAGAGGAGAGACACAAATGCTCCAGTGCGGAGGTGTGAGAGGTTGGCTATGGATGGTTTCAGGAGAGGTAAAGAGAGGCCGAAGAAGTATTGGGGAGAGGTGATTAGACAGGATATGACATAGTTTCAGCTCACCAAGGACATGACCTTAGATAGGAGGTTGTGGAGGACTCAGATTAGGATAGAAGGCTAGGTGGCTTACCCTTTCACCATAGTAGTTGCAGTTTTGCTCATTTGTTTATTGCCTTTTGGTTTATGCATTTGATTGCTGCTTATATTTGTTGGGCCGTTGTACTTTGATTATTTTATTTATCTATAGTAGTTAATGCTTCTTTCTTTTCGGACTGTTCTACCATGACTTTCTCGCTTTTGGTATTCGTGTTATCATATTGTTTTCGATATGCTTGGCCCTATCTAACCTTTTGTCTTGTTTTCCTCTTGTCTTCCTCTCTTCTCCTCTCTTGAGCCAAGGTCTTTCGGAAACGCCGCCCTACCTTTCAAGGTGGGGGTTAGGTCTGCGTACACTCTACCCTCCCCAGACCCCACATGGTGGGATTATACTGGGCTTCTTGTTGTTGTTGTTGTTGTGCTTGTTTTACATAAGACTAACATTGCTTGCTTTCTTTCACTTTCTTGGAACTATGTTAGGGAAGCATAAGTTGTTTAATGCCTTCCTTTCAGCAGGTCACGTGGAGATTGATCAATTTTTGTTGTAAGAAAATTGTTTATGAGGTTTTTCTTTTTATTTTTCGTCTTGGTGTGTTTTGTTTGACCTGTTTAGAAATGAAGATAGATGTTATTCAGATGTTCCTCACAATTGAGTTGCTAAATGCGCACTGTATCCTAGTTTATACCTATATAACTTTTTTGTCATCTTCAGAAAATGAATTATCAAGTAGGAGATCTTCAAGAAGTTAATAAAGACTAGAGGATATTACTTTATGAGTTTTAATCTTGCATAACATCTCCCTTGGGGGCTCTCTCTTTGTTATTACTCTTCCTCTTTCAAGTCTCTTTTTTCTACTAAAACTACAGGATTAGATAGAATATATTTTACTTCTGTCTTTGGAAGTTATTTATTTGTTAATGAGGAAGGCTCGTGACTATGGAAGCATTGGTGAACTATGAGTTCAATTGGAAAAATAAAAAGTAGCGACCTTTTCCTACATTATCAATACAAAGAAAGAAAAACTATGTAACGACTTTTTCCTCAAACACAAAGACTAAGGATCAGCTAATGCGTGGAAGAAGATCCTTAGATAAGCTTTCAACTTGAGTTAAATGCTTTGAATATTGGGAAGAGTAATGAATCCTTAGTAGGATTAATTGGCTCTCTTTGTCACTAGAACTATTTTAAGGGGATTTTGGACCAAAAAATTGTCACTAGAAAAGTCCTTGTCAGAATTGTATTTTAGAAAGAAAAAAAGAGACTATAGGGCGCAAACTTGTATATGATGGACTTTTAGTGGGCCATACACAACACTAATTCGAATTAATCCGGATAATAGTTTATAAAAAGATGTTGTTTATGATCAATTACGAAAAGGAGAAAACCAATACTCTTACAATTAGACGCTTGATTATTATTTATGAAAGGAGTTTGACAACTGAAAACTGAAAAGTCCTAATCGTTTTCTTCGAGAGTAAAAGCCCCCATTATCTCGATTCTCGTATGTACATATATTTCCTCCAACGTGCCTAGAATGGATAGCTAAAAGGCGTGACAAATTGAAATTACATAGTACTAATAGTACTTGTTAAGCGAACATGTGGGACATTGACTTTTGGTTTCTCTTGAGTAGAATATAAGAAAGTTGTTTAATACTCTCTGCGTTTCAATTTATGTGAACCCATTTGACTAGACACGACATTTAAGAAAGAGTGAAGACTTTTGAAACTTGTGGTTCAAAATAATTCTTGAATATTTGTGTGTTTGTAAATCATTTCATAAAGTGAATTTGTTTCCAAATTAAGAAAGAGGTCATTCATTTTGGTACAGATTAAAAGGAAATAGGTTCACATAAATTGAAATAGAGGGAGTATATAGTATATAGTGATATTTAGAACTAGAATCATGTCATGAACCCATAAAGGTAAAGAAACCTGTTGATCTAGTTAATGGTAAAACTGTTTCAGCTGGATTTTTAGAATATTATAGTTCCTTCTTTTGTAGGATTTTGGATGAAGAGTGAAAAATCAATATAGGTAAAAAGGGTTTGTTACATCTACTGAGATTTAATTGCAAAGGTGAATTTTGTCTGTCTTTGCATGCATCAATTTATCAAAATACATGTGTATCTTTGTAAAAGGGGTTGTTACAACTACTGATATTTTCAGTGCAAAAAGTGAAATTTGTCTTTCTACAAGTGTCAAAACTCTTTGCATGCTCATGTCTGACCACCTGATTCTCAATTTGCAGAGTTGTTATTAGATTATTATGTCCATTAATATGTGGAGTCGGGAGAGCCCTGCTGCAAATAGAATCAGCAATTTGCCTTGTGACATTCTTGAGAAGATTTTAGGACGCTTGCCCTTGCGTGATGCGATAAGGACACGTGTTTTGTCATAAAAATGGAGTTACAAATGGATAGTACGTTCAGAATTAGCTTTTGACAAAGCTATCGTTAATGAAGGCTCTTAAAAATAATTATTTACCAGGTTTTGTTGATCCATTAGGGACCACTACGGAAATTTAGCCTCCAGATCTCCAACTCCGAGTTTTTTCTGATATTCATCACCGGATTATAGTTTTGTCGAAGAAAAATGTCCAAGAATTCTCATTTATATTTCCTTACCTCTCGGGCTTTCGTCTCCACTTCTCACTCACGTATTCAAATTTCAAGATCTAAGGCACGCAGTTTTTGAAGTACATTTGATATTTATTTATAAAATCCACCCTCACTACGGTAGAGACTTTAAAGCTTTTAGTAGGCTTGTTACCCTTAACTTTCGTATTCATCATCTTTTCACCTTTGGTGACCTTCGAGCCTACATCTTTTTCGAATCTTTTCTTTGAAATAGCCCGTTACTTGAACGTGTAATGTTGTTTTGGTGAAGTACATTTGATAGGTATGTTTTGTTATATCTGAAATTTGTGTGTTTTGTACATTGGGACATTCCGAGCTAAGATTCTGTTGATAGAGTTAAGGACAAGACTATTCGGGATACGAGGTAGAGACTTTTAACCTCCGATATTGTTTTAAGGCGTAAGTTGCTTATGATTTTATTGGTATGGAATATTAAGGAAAATTTGGGGTTAAAAGTGAATTATGAAAAGTTAATATTTCATGAATCAAAAGGCCAAGTGGCCGTGCAATATGGTGTGGGCCATGGTCCACATGGATGAATAATATATGTACATGGAAGATGACAAATGAATTGTATTCATCATCTTTTCACCTTAGAACCTTGGAGAAACTTGGAGAAAAAAAAAGAGAAGCCATTCGGCCATGGTCTGAGACTTTCCTTTGTATAGAACAAGGACCTTGATTCTTGATCAAAAAATAATTTTCTTCTAGCATTCCAACCTTTGGAAGGTCCTTGTCACTATTATATATATATATAGCGTGGAGTAGTTGTTGGAGTCGACAAACCATTCGTTTTTACCATTTACAACCCTAGCCAACTTGTGGAGTTAAGTGGAAAAGGTAAGGATTAATCTTTTTTTTTATATGTTACAGATGGTTTGTGTATGTTGTAGAGTGTAGAAATGGATGAAAATCATGAAATTTGTGTGTTGGGGTGGTGGTAGGAATATGGGTACATTTTGTATGGCAAGGAATGAACTAATTTTATTTAGTATTTTGGTTGTTGTTGTTGTAGATTCTATGTTGATAATGAGAGTTTAATGACTCGAAAGTTGAAGTTGTAATTGTTGTGGGTTTTGTTTTAGAAGCCAACGTGATTTGAATGTAGTTTTTATATTTATGAGAATGATATTGTTAACGTGTAGATTTTTGGTGTAATTCATGAATTTGGGAGGGAGGAATGTGTTGTTGTTGTTCTTGTCGGGTTTGGGAAGGTTTCGGGTGGAATGGTGTTTTGGTTGGATTGTTTTGGATATTTTGCGGATTGTTTGAAGTACTCTTGAATCTCGTTTGAATGATCTCGGATTAGAACTTGAACATGTGAGCGTTGATATTGGCTTGAATGTATGTAGTTGAATTGAATGTAAATGGAATGTTGTCGAATTATGTAGAAAAGAGTTACTAACGTTAGAATGCGTTTTGAATTGATTGTTGATGTTGTTAATATGGTTGTTGTTATTGTTGTTGATGATTTGGAAGAGTTGAATTCTCGGGGTTGTTGAATTTATAGAGGAAATCTTTAGAAATTTATTGTAGATAAAGTGCTAGTTTGGGTTGAATTTCTAAGTGCCTATAACTAATGTTAGTATCTAATGATGTTGTTGTAGATCTTGGGAAGCCCGAGACTTAAGTTTGGATTAGCTTAGGAAGCGGACGAGGTATGTAAAGCCTAACCTTTCTTTCTTTGGGCATGTCTTAGACGTAAGTAAGATTTGATATGATACGAGCCTTGGGGTAACTCCATTCATGAGATCCGACCATGTCTACGATTCTTATTCACATCTTGATGTTTGCCTTTCTAATATAGTCGACTTATGGTCCTTGTGTCTTTTGTATGATTGAATAGTAAATGTTGCATAAAGAGTTTTTTTCCTAAAGGATTCTATGTCGAAAAATGTCCGTAACTTTCATAGACGGGCTCGGATCGGTTCGATACGTTCGTAGAAGATTCCGTAACGAGTAATGCCCATAACTTTCATAGGCGGGCTCGGATTGGTTTGATACTTGTCTGTGGTCCCTGAGACTTTCCTCTGTATAGTTCTAGCGACTTTTTGAAAGAACTTACATGACTATCGTCTTAACCCCCGAGCGTTGATTAATTATTTATCTATTGAGTCTGTAATGATGATTTTTATGCATATGGTTACTCACGACTACGCTGCACTTGTGGATACGTTATGGTTGGGTTACATCTTTCGGCCGAGTCCGGGCCGGTTATGTCGTCGTGCGCACTATGCTATATTCAGTATGATGTGTTATGGTTTGCGAGTCCCTCGCTAGAGGAGTGCGTATATATATATATTACGGTGTTATGATGTGTTATGGCGTTATGATTTGTTATGGAGATATGCCGGGCTACGGAGATATGCAATCTTCTGGAGTATGATGTGTTATGGCGCCAAATGACGGGGTGGCGACCATGTTCCCTGAGCCCCATGCATGATTTGTGTTTCAAAAATAAATATTTTGGTATTCTGGATATTGTACTTATTTTCTGTACTTTTTGTTCGGTTATGATCCTTTCTTGTACTTCATACTTTATATACTCAGTACATATTCCGTACTGACCCACTTTCTTCGGGGGTTGCGTTTCATGCCGAACATAGGAGAAACTTGGAGAAAAAAAAGAGAAATGGTCTGGATGCCCACTTTGGTGATCCATGCTTAGGACATCTACTCTGTGGAAAATTAGGATTAATCTTTTTTTTTTTATATGTTACGGATGGTTTGTGTATGTTGTAGAGTGTAGAAATGGATGAAAATCTTGGAGTGCTCTGGCCTAATTTTATTTAGTATTTTGGTTGTTGTTGTTGTGTTCGGATGCCTATATTTTGGTACGGACTCTTATGTTGTTTATGCATATGTCCATTCGGGGTACGGCGGGGCCGTTTGTCCGTCATATGATTTGGCTTGAATTGTATTTGTTACTTTTAGAGGTCTATAGACATATATGTGGGTTGGGAATATTACTGTTCAGTTGTGTTCGTATGATTTATGTTTTGGGCGGTCCCATTCGCCGTGGCAGCCTTGTCGGCTTGCGTTTGTATATATTTTGGGACGTTGTGCTTTATGATAGCCTTGTGTCTTTTGTATGATTGAATATATCTATTTGTACATGCGGCACTTTGGAGACGACGTCTGACCTTTGTGTATGTATAAGCTATTTGTATGCTGATTCTGGTTAATGGGTGTGTACGGGTGTCCAGCTCAGGCACTAGTCACGGCCTACGGGGTTGGGTCGTGACAAAAGTGGTATCTGAGCTGGGCACCCGTACACACCCGTCCGGAAATCGGCATACAAATATTTTGGTTGTTGTTGTTATGGATTCTATGTTGATAATGAGAGTTTAATGACTCAAGTTGAAGTTGTAATTGTTGTGGGCTGGTTTAGAAGCCAACGTGATTTGAATGTAGTTTTTATGTTGATTGATGAATGAATTGTATGTGATAGCTATAAAAGAGACTCCCCCGAAATGCTTATAAGACCCGGTAGGATGGGGTTGGGTCTAGTTCAACATTCGAGGACGAATGTTCTAAAGGAGAGGAGGATGTTATATCCCGTATTTTTTACATTGCGACATTAGAAAGCTAAGCTGCCGATAAGTTAAGGACAAGACTATTCCGGGATACGAAGTAGAGACTTTTAACCTCCGATATTGTTTTAAGGCGTAAGTTGCTGATGATTTTATTGGTATGAAATATTAAGGAAAATTTGGAGTTAAAAGTGAATTATGGAAAGTTAATATTTCATGAACCAAAAGGCCAAGTGGCCGTGCAATGTGGTGTGGGCCATGGTCCACATGGATGAATAATATATGTAAATGGAAGATGACAAATGAATTATATTCATCATCTTTTCACCTTAGAACCTTGGAGAAACTTGGAGAAAAAAAAAAAGAAAAGCCATTCGGCCATGGTCTAGCCGAACAAGAACCTTGATTCTTGATCAAAAAATAATTTTCTTCTAGCATTCCAACCTTTGGAAGGTCCTTGTTAGCGTGGAGTAGTTGTTGGAGTCGACAAACCATTCGTTTTTACCATTTACAACCCTAGCCAACTTGTGGAGTTAAGTGGAAAAGGTAAGGATTAATCTTTTTTTTTTATATGTTATGGATGGTGTGTGTATGTTATAGAGTGTAGAAATGGATGAAAATCATGAAATTTGTGTGTTGGGGTGGTGGCCGAATATGGGCTGTTTTGTATGGCAAGGAATGAACTAATTTTATTTAGTATTTTGGTTGTTGTTGTTGTGGATTCTATGTTGATAATGAGAGTTTAATGACTCAAGTTGAAGTTGTAATTGTTGTGGGCTGTTTTAGAAGCCAACGTGATTTGAATGTAGTTTTTATATTTATGAGAATGATATTGTTAACGTGTAGATTGTTGGTGTAATTCATGAATTTGGGAGGGAGAAATGTGTTGTTGTTGTTCTTGTTGGGTTTGGGAAGGTTTCGGGTGGAATGGAGTTTTGGTTGGATTGTTTTGGATATTGTGCGGATTGTTTGAAGTACTCTTGAATCTCGTTTGAATGATCTCGGATTAGAACTTGAACATGTGAGCGTTGATGTTGGCTTGAATGTATGTAGTTGAATTGAATATAAATGGAATGTTGTCGAATTATGTAGAAAAGAGTTACTAACGTTAGAATGCATTTTGAATTGATTGTTGATATTGTTAATATGGTTGTTGGTATTGTTGTTGATGATTTGGCCGAGTTGAATTCTCGGGGTTGTTGAATTTATAGGGGAAATGCTGCCCGAATTTCTGAAGATAAAGTGCTAGTTTGGGACTAAATTTCTAAGTGTCTATAACTAATGTTAGTATCTAATGACGTTGTTGTAGATCTTGGGAAGCCCGAGACTTAAGTTTGGATTAGCTTAGGAAGCGGACGAGGTATGTAAAGCCTAACCTTTCTTTCTTTTGGCATGTCTTAGACGTAAGTAAGATTTGATATGATACGAGCCTTGGGGTAACTCCATTCATGAGATCCGAGCATGTCTACGATTCTTATTCACATCTTGATGTTCGCCTTTCTAATATAGTCGACTTATGGTCCTTGTGTCTTTTGTATGATTGAATAGTAAATGTTGCATAAAGAGTTTTGTTCCTAAAGGATCCTATGTCGAAAAATGTCCGTAACTTTCATAGACGGGCTCGGATCGCTTCGATACGTTCGTAGAAGATTCATAACGAGTAATGCCGTAACTTTCATGGCGGGCTCGGATTGGTTTGATACTTGTCCGTGGTCCCCAAGACTTTCCTTTGTATAGTTCTAGCGACTTTTTGAAAGAACTTACATGACTATCGTCTTAACCCCCGAGCGTTGATTAATTATTTATCTATTGAGTCTGTAATGATGATTTTTATGCATATGGTTACTCACGACGCTGCTCGTGGATACTGTGGTTACATCTTTCGCCGAGTCCCGGGCCGGTTATGTCGTCGTGCGCACTATGCTATATTCCGGAGTATGATGTGTTATGGTTCGCTGAGTCCCTCGCTAGAGGGCCCGGTACCGTATATATATATATTCTGGTGTTATGATGTGTTATGGCGTTATGATGTGTTTTGGAGATATGCCGGGTTACGGAGATATGCAATCTTCTGGAGTATGATGTGTTATGGCGCCAAATGACGGGGTGGCGACCATGTTCCACTGAGCCCAATGCATGATTTGTGTTTCAAAAGTAAATATTTTGGTATTACGGATATTGTACTTATTTTACGTACTTTTTGTTCGGTTATGATCTGTTTATTGTACCATGCTTTATACACTCGGTATATATTACGTACGGCCCACTTTCTTCGGGGGTTGCGTTTCATGCCGTGAGTACTGACGCCCACTTTGGTGATCCGCCGACTTAGGACATCTCTCTGCTTTATCTTGGAGTGCTCGCTTTGTTCCGGAGCACTATATTTTGGTACGGACTCTTCCGTTGTTTATGCATATGTCCATTCGGAAGGTACGGCGGGGCACTGTCGTCATATGATCTTGTTGTTACTTTTAGAGGTACGTAGACATATATGTGGGTTGGGAATATTCTTTGTTCGGTTGTGTTCGTATGATTTATGTTTTGGGCGGTCCCGTTGCCAGTGGCGACCTTGTCGGCTTGCGTTTGTATATATTTTGGGACGTTGTGCTTTATGATAGCCTTGCGGCACATTATATCTATTTGTACATGCGACACTTTGGAGACGACGTCTGACCTTTGTGTATGTATAAGCTATTTGTATGCTGATTCTGGTTAATGGGTGTGTACGGGTGTCCAGCTCGGGCACTAATCACGGCCTACGGGGTTGGGTCGTGACAAAAGTGGTATCGAGTGGACACTTGCACACACCCATTAACCAAAATCAGCATACAAATATTTTTGTTGTTGTTGTTGTGGATTCTATGTTGATAATGAGAGTTTAATGACTCAAGTTGAAGTTGTAATTGTTGTGGGCTGTTTTAGAAGCCAACGTGATTTGAATGTAGTTTTTATGTTGATTGATGAATGAATTGTATGTGATAGCTATAAAAGAGACTCCCCCGAAATGCTTATAAGACCCCGTAGGAATAGTTCAACATTCGAGGACGAATATTCTAAAGGGGGGGGGGGGAGGATGTTATATCCGTATTTTTACATTGGGACATTAGGAGCTAAGCTGCGATAAGTTAAGGACAAGACTATTCCGGGATACAAGGTAGAGACTTTTAACCTCCGATATTGTTTTAAGGCGTAAGTTGCTTATGATTTTATTGGTATGGAATATTAAGAAAAATTTGAGGTTAAAAGTGAATTATGAAAAGTTAATATTTCATGAACCAAAAGGCCAAGTGGCCGTGCAATGTGGTGTGGTCCATGGTCCACATGGATGAATAATATATGTAAATGGAAGATGACAAATGAATTATATTCATCATCTTTTCACCTTAGAACCTTGGAGAAACTTGGAGAAAAAAAAAGAGAAGCCATTCGGTTATGGTCTAGCCGAACAAGAACCTTGATTCTTGATCAAAAAATAATTTTCTTCTAGCATTCCAACCTTTGGAAGGTCCTTGTTAGCGTGGAGTAGTTGTTGGAGTCGACAAACCATTCGTTTTTACCATTTACAACCCTAGCCAACTTGTGAAGTTAAGTGGAAAAGGTAAGGATTAATCTTTTTTTTATATGTTACGGATGGTTTGTGTATGTTGTAGAGTGTAGAAATGGATGAAAATCATGAAATTTGTGTGTTGGGGTGGTGGCCGATTATGGGCATTTTTGTATGGCAAGGAATGAACTAATTTTATTTAGTATTTTGGTTGTTGTTGTTGTGGATTCTATGTTGATAATGAGAGTTTAATGACTCAAGTTGAAGTTGTAATTGTTGTGGGTTGTTTTAGAAGCCAACGTGATTTGAATGTAGTTTTTATATTTATGAGAATGATATTGTTAACGTGTAGATTGTTGGCGTAATTCATGAATTTGGGAGGGAGGAATGTGTTGTTGTTGTTCTTGTCGGGTTTGGGAAGGTTTCGGGTGGAATGGTGTTTTGGTTGGATTGTTTTGGATATTGTACGGATTGTTTGAAGTACTCTTGAATCTCGTTTGAATGATCTCGGATTACAACTTGAACATGTGAGCGTTGATGTTGGCTTGAATGTATGTAGTTGAATTGAATGTAAATGGAATGTTGTCGAATTATGTAGAAAAGAGTTACTAACGTTAGAATGCGTTTTGAATTGATTGTTGATGTTGTTAATATGGTTGTTGGTATTGTTGTTGATGATTTGGCCGAGTTGAATTCTCGGGGTTGTTGAATTTATAGGGGAAATGCTGCCCGAATTTATAGGGGAAATTGCTAGTTTGGGACTGAATTTCTAAGTGCCTATAACTAATGTTAGTATCTAATGACGTTGTTGTAGATCTTGGGAAGCCCGAGACTTAAGTTTAGATTAGCTTAGGAAGCGGACGAGGTATGTAAAGCCTAACCTTTCTTTCTTTGGGCATGTCTTAGACGTAAGTAAGATTTGATATGATACGAGCCTTGGGGTAACTCCATTCATGAGATCAGAGCATGTCTACGATTCTTATTCACATCTTGATGTTGGCCTTTCTAATATAGTCGACTTATGGTCCTTGTGTCTTTTGTATGATTGAATAGTAAATGTTGCATAAAGAGTTTTGTTCCTAAAGGATTCTATGTCGAAAAATGTCCGTAACTTTCATAGACGGGCTCGGATCGCTTCGATACGTTCGTAGAAGATTCCATAACGAGTAATGCCCGTAACTTTCATAGGCGGGCTCGGATTGGTTTGATACTTGTCCGTGGTCCCCGAGACTTTCCTTTGTATAGTTCTACGACTTTTTGAAAGGACTTACATGACTATCGTTTTAACGAGCGTTGATTACTTACTTAGCTGTTGAGTCTGTAATGATGATTTTTATGCATATGGTTACTCACGCTTTTGCTCGTGGATCTGTGGTTACATCTTCCGCGAGTCCGGGCCGGTTATGTCGTCGTGCGCACTATGCTATATTCGGAGTATGATGTGTTATGGTTATTTGAGTCCCTAGCTAGAGGGGCGGGTACAAATATATATATATATTACGGTGTTATGATGTGTTATGGCGTTATAATGTGTTTTGGAGATATGCGGGTTACGGAGATATGCAATCTTACGGTATGATGTGTTATGGCGCCAAATGACGGGGTGGCAACCATGTTCCCTGAGCCCCCATGCATGATTTGTGTTTCAAAAGTAAATATTTTGGTATTTGGATATTGCGCTTATTTTACGTACTTTTTGTTCCGGTTATGATCCATTTCTTGTACTTCATGCTTTATATACTCGGTATATATTAAATCTTTGACCCCCTTTCTTCGGGGGCTGCGTTTCATGCCGCAATACTGAGGACGCCCACTTTGGTGATCCGCCGGCTTGGGACATCACTCTGCTATCTTGGAGTGCTCCTTTGTTCCGGAGCCTATATTTTAGTACGGACTCTTCCGTTGTTTATGCATATGTCCATTCGGGAGTGCGCGAGGCACTGTCCGTCATATGATTGTTTGTTACTTTTAGAGGTACGTAGACATATATGTGGGTTGGGAATATTCGTTCGGTTGTGTTCGTATGATTTATGTTTTGGGCGGTCCCGTTCGTCGTGCCGGCCTTGTCGGCTTGCGTTTGTATATATTTTGGGACGTTGTGCTTTATGATAGCCTTCGCTTACGTGATATCTATTTGTACATGCGACACTTTGGAGACGACGTCGACCTTTGTGTATGTATAAGCTATTTATCTTGATTACGGTTAATGGGTGTGTACGGGTGTCCGGCTCGGGCACTGATCACGGCCTACGGGGTTGGGTCATGACAAAAGTGGTATCGGCCCGGGCACGTACACACCCATTAACGGAGATACGGCATACAAATATTTTGGTTGTTGTTGTTGTGGATTCTATGTTGATAATAAGAGTTTAATGACTCAAGTTGAAGTTGTAATTATTGTGGGCTGTTTTAGAAGCCAACGTGATTTGAATGTAGTTTTTATGTTGATTGATGAATGAATTTTATGTGATAGCTATAAAAGAGACTCCCCCGAAATGCTTATAAAACCCCGTAGGACTAGTTCAACATTCGAGGACGAATGTTTTAAAGGGGGGGAGGATGTTATATCCCGTATTTTGTACGTTGGGACATTCCGAGCTAACTGCGATAAGTTAAGGACAAGACTATTCCGGGATACGAGGTAGAGACTTTTAACCTCTGATATTGTTTTAAGGCGTAAGTTGCTTATGATTTTATTGGTATGGAATATTAAGGAAAATTTGGGGTTAAAAGTGAATTATGAAAAGTTAATATTTCATGAACCAAAAGGCCAAGTGGCCGTGCAATGTGGTGTGGGCCATGGTCCACATGGATGAATTATATATGTAAATGGAAGATGACAAATGAATTATGTTCATCATCTTTTCACCTTAGAACCTTGGAGAAACTTGGAGAAAAAAAAAGAGAAGCCATTCGGCCATGGTCTAGCCGAACAAGAACCTTGATTCTTGATCAAAAAATAATTTTCTTCTAGCATTCCAACCTTTGGAAGGTCCGCACATTAGCATTGATTTCTTCTAGCATTCCAACCTCGAGGAAATTATAATGGCATTGATTTCTCTTGAGCTTTCAACGGTAATGATCATTATTGAAAAATATGTCAGATGTATTTGTCACGACCCAACTAGGGGCCATGACGGGTTCCCGGGGCTAACCATCGAGCACCGCTCATGCCATTACCCATCGTACTCATTAAGCCTTCATTCATTAATCTTATACTCAATTCATAGGAAAAACCATTTTTTTCACTTCAAAACATAATTACCTTTATATACATAAGCCCTTCGGCTATCAAAATAATGTACATACAATAAGGACATCGTGTGACCATACTACCCACACATACGTATCTACGAGCCTCTCTTTGAGTACTACATAAAGACGGGACGGGACCCGTCGTGCCCAAATATATACATAAAATAACAATTCGACATAGCACGCCTCGAGTAATGGAGTGCTTACGTAAGCTTCTATTTGAGTAACTCTAGGAATGCGGGTCACCTCCCTTGTCTACGTAGGCATGAACACGGCGTCCGAAAAAGGACGTCGGTACGAAATATGTGCGAGTATGTAAAGCATGAGTAGTAACGTAAGTAAACGTGAAGAGCGGCATAAAATGAAAGATCAAATAGCTTTTTGAGATGTTTGTCATGCTTACTTTACCTTTTCTTAAGGGTCGCGGAATGCACATACATATACATATCATAATCTTGTGTTGCTCATACACATTAAACCTTATCCGTATTCGGCCACGTAGTGGCTCGACAATATGCGTATTCGGCCACGTAGTGGCTCGACAATATCCGTATTCGGCCACGTAGTAGCTCGACAATATCACATACATGTCTTCCGTACCCATCCATAACAAGGCTCGGTATATCTCATCATCATCATTGCCATCACTACGGAAATCTTTTATCATCACATACATCTCATAAGCTTATCATAACTTTTCATAGAGCTTGCATTTGAATTTAAAGACAATCTATGAAAATCATATCATGTTCGTAGCATGAACTTCATAAAAATATCGTATGATAGGCTTTATAGTCTCTAAACTTAGGTTCTTCATTACCATTATCGTATCTATGGCATATCTCTTATCTTTACCTCAAATAAAAGCCCCTATGAACATAGGCTCGTAATTTTTCGGAACATTGGTCATAGGACATGCATTAGAGCTTATAGACAATCTATAACAATATCGGGGTGACATAAGGTCGAGAACCCCCGATTACATTATGGAGTGATCATATTCATCATATCTCACCTTGAAGGAACTAACATTTTAAGGTGAGTGCAACACTGACGAGCAACCTCAAGGGATCGTAAACGGGGTCATTAGATTGCGAAGCATCGTATCGTATCCATAGCAAGAACTTCATGGAATTGGCATATCATGAACTTTAGAACTTTTAGGATCAACTCATGGTTATCATTATCGTACTCACATCGTATCTCTTATCTTTATCTTATGAAAGCTCTTTATAATCATAGACTTATAATTTCTGTGTAGGAAAGTCATGGAAATATAGGAGAATTCATGCCATGGAGTCATGCCTTAGAAAGAAAGGATTAGCCTTACATACCTTTTCGTTTAGCTACTCTATCGCTTGATCGTTCTCCTCCAATGTTCACGTTTCTACCTTCAAGAGAGTTCGTATTAACATTAGCTAATCAATCACACGAACATGCTCAACTAAAGCTAGAGAAAATTGGACAGCATTTCCTTTGTTTCAATGATTTTCTCCATGTAATTAAACAACTCCCAAATAGCAATAGCAACCCCCATAATATCACAATCAATAGATTTCTCTAGCTAAACATTGTTCACTTCTCAAATTCACTTCAAAGTCATCCATAACCATGACTACAATATAACAACATATTTATTCTTCCATAATATTTCCTCAACGTCATTAGCATCATTCATAACAAGATTATACTCATCTCATACTAAAAATCATGGCTCATTTCGACTTACTTACTCAAATACCATTATTTCCCTATTTGAGCTCATATTCTATTCTCTCTAATCCAAGTCTTTCAACTACTCAATACTTTGAATAACGTGAGCTAGATGTAAACTCACCTTTGATTATGTAGGAATGATCTTTGGATGAAGATACTTTGCTTGAGAAAAACCCCACTCCAATACGAAGTTTTCTTGACTTCCACTAACCTAGTGAGCCTCTTTTTGCACTTGGTCTCTTGATTCTTGGTGTTTGATCTTTGATTTCTCTTGGATTTGCTCTTGATTTTGGTCTTAGCTCATAAGAAGACTTGTTGAGAGAGTTTCTAGAGGTTTCTATGTCCGAAAATGGTGAAAATATGATTTTGGGTCGAATTTGGTCTATTTATAGTGGTCTAGAAAATTCTGGACCGATACAACATGCTGCGAGCTTTGCTAGATGCAAAGCGTGCTTTGCTAGACGCATGTTGTGTCGCAAGTCTCGCAACATCACCAAAATTTCTTGTCACACTTTTGATAAGCAAGCTAGCGTTACCGCAAGCGATGCTTTCTTGCTAGCATGTTGCGCCACTTGAAGTGCGCCATAATGTGACATTTTACTAAACTTTCACGAAACTTAACTCCGATGATCGACGAGTCTTAAACCTTCCCAAGGCTTACTAAACATGGTTTACTCCATTATATACCCAAGATGGACATATCTATCCTCATGACCGCGAAAAATTTATCCTACTTCCAAAGACTAGGACAACTAGCATTCGGCAAAACTCAACGTATGAAAATGCGAGGTGTAACAGTACTATTGGATTTGCCCTGTTATTTTAGCTAATTTTGTCGCATTTTTGTTTTAGTCCTTTGCTTGTACCAAGTCTCGGGTAACAACTGCCTGACATCGAAATTAAACTTTAAGTTTCTCTATTTGATTGAGTGGGGCATATGCACTTCACTTGATGGCAAGCCCCATTTCAGAAGAGCACGGAAGAGCCTCGGCTCCGGCTCTAACCCCCAATTCCTCCACCGGATGCCCTCGGACGACGGATGAGAGAGGCCGTCCATTTGCCCGGCCCGGTTAGTTGCGCACGGAATGACAAAGGTACGGGTCATGGTGATAGGCTGTCGGTGCGAGGCTAGTGATTTTATTAGTTTGAATCCTCCAGAATTCTTTGGCTCAAAACCAGACGAAGACCCGCAGGGATTTATAGATGGAATGCTGAGAACATTATGGGTAATACATGCTTCGTATGTTGAGTCGGTAGAGTTGGCATCCTATAGATTACGGGATGTTTCCGTTCATTGGTATCTTTGTTTGGATGTCTTCTAGAGAACTTAACACACCTCCACCAGTATGGCAAGAGTTTGTAGATGCTTTCCTCCAACACTATTTGCCGCCAGAGGTTCGACGTCCCAAAGCTGATAGGTTCTTGAATCTTAGACAAGGGAATATGAGTGCCCTAGAATATAGCCTTCATTTTAATTCTTTGGCTAGGTATGCTCCAGCCATAGTAGCTAATATGGGAGAGTGCGTACACATGTTTGTTAATGGGTTGGGGCCACATTTGATGGATGATTGTTTGACGGCCTCACTTCAGGAAGGCATGGATATTTCTCGCATTTAGGCCCATGCCTAGAATTTGGAAGAACGAAAGCAATAGCGGAGGAGTGAGCATGAGTATGATAGGGGGTATAGTAAGAGGGCTAGATCCTCAGATCCTGTTAGTGAGTTTAGAAGGGTTCAAAGGCAACAGTATTCTAGGCACTCAGGCCATTTAGCGACTAGTGCACCTCCAAGATTTGCGGGCCAAAGATTTGATCGCCCTATTCACTCCGGACCTAGTCAGAGTTTCAGAGTTTCGAGTTCTCAGTATAGGGTGATTCAGTCCAGATGAGACCACCCTTACCACGATGTACTCAGTACGGTAAGCTACATTGGGGACAGTGCTGATTAGGTTTGGATGTTTGTTATACTTATGGCCAGTCAGGCCATATTATGCGTGAGTGTCCATTCCAAGGTGGTAGAGGTATGGTTCAGCCCACAGGATCAGCAGCTATTCTTCATCATCTATACGCCCTCTGAGCTAAAACTCACAGACACCAGCAGGTTGTGGAAGAGGTAGGGAAGGAGCGCCCAGTTCGAGTGGTCCTTAGCACCATATTTATGCACTAGTTGGGCGACAGGATCTCAAGTCTTCCCCCGATGTTGTCACAGGTATATTATTGATATCTTCTTATGATGTATATGCATTGATTGATCCATGCTCTATATTGTCATATGCTACTCCTTATGTTGCTGGTCAATTTAGGGTGAAACCTGATTCAATTAAACCTTTCGAACTGTCTACACTCCCAGTGATAGCTAGTCGGGTATATAGAAATTGTGTGGTTATAGTCTGCGACCATCACACCATGGAAGATTTGATTGAATTGAATATGGTAGATTTTGGTGTTATTAGGGGTATGGATTGGTTGGCTTCTTACTATGCCAGTGTTGATTGTAGAACCAAAATGGTTCATTTTCAGTTTCCGGGAGAACCAGTTTTAGAGTGGAAGGGTAATACAGCGTCTCTGAGAGGTAGGTTTATTTCCTATCTCAAGGCAAGGAAGATGATTTCTAAAGGTTGTATTTATCATTTATTCCGGGTTCAGGATATAGAAGCAGAGTCGCCAACTCTTCAATCTGTCCCGGTGGTGAATGAGTTTCCAGATGTGTTACGGGATGAGCTTCCAGGCCTTCCACCCGAGCGGGAGATTGATTTCGCTATTAATGTGCAAATAGATACTAAGCCCATATCTATTCCTGCTTATAGAATGGCTCCTGCAGAGTTGAAAGAGTTGAAGGAGCAATTGAAGGATTTGCTGGAGAAAGGCTTTATCAGGCCTAGTTCATCGCCGTGGGGAGCACCTGTATTGTTTGTAAGAAATAAAGAAGGTTCCTTGCGGATGTCTATTGACTACATAAAGCTGAATAAGGTGACAATAAAGAACAAATATCCGCTCCCAAGAATTAATGACTTATTTGATCAGCTACAACGGGCCAAATGGTTCTCAAAAATATATTTAAGATCTGGGTACCATTAGGTTAGAGTCAGGGAGTAAGACATTTCGAAGATGGCCTTCAGAACTCGATATGGTCACTTTGAATTTCGGATAATGTCGTTTCCATTGACTAACGCACCGGCAGTATTTATGGATTTAATGAACAATGTGTTCAGGCCTGTTTGTGGTTGTGTTTATCGATGATATCCTACTATTCTCTCGATCTGAGACAGAGCATGCAGATCATTTACGTACTGTCCTTAGAGTCCTTCAGGCTTGGGAGCTATATGCAAAATTTTCAAAATGTGAGTTTTGTTTGAATTCTGTAACTTTTCTGGGGTATGTTATTTCAGCTGATGGTATTCGAGTGGATACCCAAAAGATTAAAGTTGTGAAGACTTGGCCAAGGCCTATAACACCTACGGAGGTTCATAGTTTTCTAGGCTTGGCAGGTTATTATAGAAGATTTATAGAAGGTTTTTCTTCTATTTCTGCACCATTGCGAAGTTGACTCGAAAATCAGCTAAATTCCAATGGATGGATGCTTGTGAGCGCAGTTTTCGGGAGCTGAGGGATAGATTGACTTCGGCCCCGGTTCTGACACTTCTAGAAGGATCAGAGGGCTACGTTATTGGACTAGGTTGTGTGTTGATGCAGCACGGTAAAGTGATTGCTTATGCTTTAAGGCAGTTGCAGAAACATGAGAAAAACTATCCAACCCATGATCTAGAGTTAGCTGCTCTGATTCATGCATTGAAGATGTAGAGGCATTGTTTGTATGGTGTTCACGTTGATATTTATACAGATCATAAAAGTCTTCAATATATTTTCAAGCAGAGAGAGTTGAATTTACGGCAAAGGTGATGGTTGGAGTTGTTGAAAGATTATGATGTTAGCATTTTATATCATCCAGGGAAAGCGAACGTCGTAGTTGATGCTCTTAGCCGTAGATCTATGGGTAGCTTATGTGATGTTCAGCCAGAAACGAGAGAGTTAGCTCGTGAGCTTCAGCAGTTTGCTAGCCTAGGAGTTCGGCTAATGGACTCGGGTAATATGGGAGTTACCATTCAGAATTCAGTTGTTTCGTCATTAGTAGTTGAAGTGAAAGAATGCCAGTATGAGGATCTTGTATTAGTTCATTACAGGAATACACTTCCTTAAAAGAAAAAGTCATCTTTTGAGATCTCTGCAGATATAATTCTTAGATGTCGAGGCAGATTGTGTGTTCCTGATATTGCAGGATTACGTCACCAGATTTTGGAGGAAGCTCATTGTTCCCGTTATTTTGTTCATCCGGGAGCGACAAAAATGTATCATGATCTTAAATCCATATATTGTTGGGACGGAATGAAGAAAGACATAGCAGAGTTTGTAGCTCAATGTCCTAACTGCTAGCAAGTAAAGATTGAGCATCAGAAGCCCGGTGGATTATTGCAAACTATGAAAATTTTAACTTGGAAATGGGAAGTGATTAATGTGGATTTCATTGCAGGCTTGCCTCATTCTCAGCGTGAGTATGATTCTATATGGGTAATTGTGGATAGACTTACGAAGTCAGCTCATTTTCTACTAGTCAGAACTACATACTCAGCTGAAGATTATGCAAAGCTTTATATCAAAGAGATAGTACGACTCCATGGTGTTCCAGTATCCATTATTTCTGATAGAGGAGCACAGTTTACGGCTAATTTCTGGAAGTCCTTCCAAGAAGGTTTGGGGTAGCACAACATTCCATCCACAGACTGATGGACAAGCTGAGCACACTATTCAGACTCTCGAGGACATGTTATGGACATGTGTGTTAGATTTTATAGATTTTGTAGGTAGTTGGGATGATCACTTACCGCTTATTAAGTTTGCTTATAACAACAGTTATCATTCCAGTATCCAAATGGCCCCGTATGAGGCTTTACATGGGCGCAAGTGTAAATCACCAATTGGGTGGTTCGAAATAGGAGAAACTAAGTTAATAGGGACAGACTTGATCCAACAAGCCATGGAAAAGGTCAAGCTTATTTAGGATCGATTATTGACAGCTCAGAGTCATCAGAAATCTTATGCAGATAATCATCGACGAGACTTAAAGTTTCAAGTTAATGACTGAGTATTCTTGAAGGTGTCACCGATAAAGGGCTTCATGAGATTTAGTGAAAAGGTTAAGCTTATCCCTCGGTATATTGGGCCTTACAATATTATACGCAAGGTAGGCCAGGTGGCTTATGAGTTAAATCTACCTTCGGACATGGATTCAGTCCACCTAGTTTTCCATGTATCAATGCTTTACAAGTGCATTGGAGATCCTTCCAGAATTATACCTGTGGATAATGTCCAGGTCACTGAGCAAGTATCTTACGAAGAAGTTCCCATTGCTATTCCAAATAGACAAGTTCGGAGACTCAGAACAAAAGATGTAGCTTCAGTTAAAGTTCTATAATAGAGAAGAAATGACTTGGGAAGCTGAGGAAGATATGAAGTTCAGGTATCCACATTTTTTTACACTCCCAGAGGAGGTTCAGGCAGAGCCACCATTGTCTTCAGGTACGTAATGCTTTCTTTTTGTGATTTCTCACTTGTGTGTGGCCATTATTGTTGTTGTTGTTGTAACCCTGTGAGGTGTTGTATATTTTAGGTTGTTGTGATAGGATGGTAGTGGCATAATTACAGGGGAAACTCTAGCAAAATTTTTGTAGAATCCTTAAGAGACTAACATTCGAGGACGAATGTTCTTAAGGGGGGAAGAATGTTACACCTTGGAAATTTCGTGTCATTTGCATTATGAGTAAACTAACGTAAGCTCAAAGTGGACATAAAGACCTTATAAGGTTAAGGAGGGTATCCAATAATTATAAGTATGTACCTTAAGGTTCCAGAGTCATATGAAGCGGCGGAAGTAAGTTTGTTGAGAGATTGGAAAATTATGTCATGCTTTGGGAAGATTTTGTATCATTTGAGTTATACACTGCCTAGCATTGCCTTGAGGGGGAGCTATAGGGCCCCTTAGATGGTTAATGAAGTTTTATACAAGTGCCAAGAAGGTTCCATAAGGATTGGAGGTCAAACGAATCGAAAAGAACGCATTTTCGCGAAACTGGGGAAAAATACGGTAATATGCGGCCGCATTGTTACACCTCCCGCTTTAGTCTCAAGAAAGCCTTTGGCTTATTGGTAGGTTATACCCTTAGTATAGAAACCCGCACCTGAGTTTTTGAAATATTAAGTGCTTACCTTGCGTGTACAAAAGTATAAGTATGCATTCTTTGCAATACGATAGGATTAGAAGTGAAACGAATCGAATCGACGCGAACTAGGCGACTCAGGGAATTCAGCCCTCAAAGCACATTAACGGTGCAAAGGGATGGCCCGTCAATATATTGACGCCGGCGTCCTTCACACCGTCAACTTCCAGCAGCCTCTGAATCTCGGATGGAGTAGGGACGGTGCAAGTCGACGAACCGTCGATGTGTTGATAGGCCGTCGACCTGCTCGTCAACCTGCAGCCTCGAGGACTGTTTTGTCCCACCTATAAATATGGAGGCCTCACGTTTTATTTCATTATTTTCCACTCCCCAACCAGAGCTAACCTTAAAATATTTCCCCTTTACAATTCCCATCAAATTGGAGGAATTTTAGTTAGATCCGAGCTCCGTAAACCCGAGCTTGTGAAGAAGAAGATTGTTCCTAGGTTTTCATTAAAGTTGTAAAGCTTAGGGAAGTTGGATTTGAAGTTGATCCTTGGAATCTTAGACCCCTCAAGGTATGTAAATGATTCCTACCTTTGTATTTAAGTTAATTACTAAGAGTTTTAGTGATTTTAGGTAAAGAGAAGATAGTTATGAAGGTGGTAAGTTGATGAAGGGTAAGATGGTGATTAGGGGCTGTTTTAAGAGATGATTTGGAATGGATTTGATTATATCTTGATATGTAGGAATTGATATTGTTATGGATGATGTTGTTATCGATGTTTGGATTGGGTTGGAATTGAAGGGTTATTAAGTTTACAAAGGAGATGTTGCCCGAATTGCGTAAAGTTGTAAACTAGATTAAGGTTGGTATATGAGTATGTTCTAGTCTAATAATTGGTACTTGGTCTTGTGTGTAGATTTGTCAAGCTCGGGATAGTAGCATAGCTAGCTTAAAAAGTGGATAAGGTATGTTAAGGCTATCCTTTCCTTCATTTTTGGCTTGATCTTATGATATGAACAAACAAGCGAGCAACGAGCTTCCATATTACTCTACTCTTAGAAGAACGAGGAGTACTTCAGTCTTTGATGTTCCTATACCCTGTTTATGATTGTTCCTTCTGTTCATAGGTCTTGAGATTTCTTATGTTGATGATGTTAGCCCAAAAGATGTTCATCGGAGATAGTACGACCCTGTGTCACTCTGAGAGTTCTATGTATTCAGTTTATTAATGCATTGCATTCATACATTCATATGCATATTGACCCGTGACCAGAAGGCATTATATACGCGAATATTATATGTATATGGGATATGGGGAAAGGGATAGGCAGTATATACGTATTACCACCTGATCAGCTGGTGTACCTTGATGATGATATATGGATCGGGCCGTACATTCCTCGGCACTATTATATTATATATGGATCGGGCTGTACGTTCCTCGGCACTATTATATTATATATGGATTGGGACGAACATTCCTCGGCACTATTATATTATATATGGATGGGGCCGTATGTTCCTCGACACTATTATATGATATATGGATCGGGCTGAACGTTCCTCAGCACTATGACCTATATATATATTCATGAGCATAATTATCATCGAGAGAATGCATATTATATGCCCACAGAGGCATTGTCAGTTATACAGATTTATGCAAGTACTTTCAGATACTCAGTCATATAGATGCATCCAGACAGTCAATTTGGCTTTTGACTTTCAGATTTCGTTTATGTTTCTTATGTATATGTTACCCTTATGCCTTACATACTCAGTACATTATTCGTACTGACTCCCTGTGCTTCGGGGGGCCGCGTTCATCGCCCGCGAGGTTCGGGTAGATAGTCGTACGGTCCGACTTAGTAAGACCTCTACCCAAAGCGGTGGTCGGTGCGCTCCACTTGATCCGAGTTTAACGATACCGTTTTGGTATGCCATTCTTTTGAGATGTATATGTATATGGGTTTGACGGGGCCCTGTCCCGTCCTTCCTATAGCTTTTATTCTAGTAGAGGTCTATAGACAGTTGTATGTATTTGACAGATGATGTAGCCTTGTCGGCTTCTATTCTTTTGTGTACAGTATATGTAGTGGCCTAGTCGGCTTGCATTGTTCTTTCCAGTTCACATAGATATATATACAGATTGTACAGAGATCATGATGTCCTCCTTTCTTGAGACTGTATAGTCCAAATTGAGTTGTTTATGGGTCCTTGTTAGATAGTGTTGTTCAGATACGACCGTAGGGGTGTTTGGTCACTAGATATCAGGCACTCGTCGCAACTCATCGGTTTGGGTCGTGAAAAGTGGTATCGCAGCGCTCGTCTCAGTAGGTTGTCTACGCGCACCGTGTCTAGCAGTCTTATTTATGGGCGTGTTGCACCACGCTTATAAACAGGAGGCTACAGGACATTTAGGAAAGTGTCCTTCTTTCTCTTTTAGATCGTGCGATAGAGCCATGTGTTAAGCATTCGCTTTCTGATGATTTGTTCTGATTTCAGCGATGCCTCGCAAGAAAGCTACCGCCCGGTTGCGGAAGGGCAAGCCGGCCGGCGAGGCCACCAGCCGTACTCGGCGAGCTACGAGGGCTCGGGGACGAGACCCGCAGTGAGAGCCCATCTCAGACTTCACATACCCCACCTCCAGCACCTGCCTCAGTGCCCCCAGTTCCTCAGTCAGATGCACCGGGCCAAAATATGCGGGATCTTTGTACGGTTATTGACCGCATTGGTAGCCGCTAGGGCTCGGCAGTTATGAGGCGGTTTTGATCAGTGCGGAGCCGAATGGGTAGTTGAGGGTTAAGATTTTCCTCGGGTTAGATCCTCCGTAGTTTTTTGTCTTGAAGCAAAATATGGACCCCTAGGATTTTATTGATAGTATGCAGAGGACCTTGAGGGTTATGCACGCGGATAAGGTCGAGTCAGTGGAGTTAGCTTCGTATAGGCTTCATGATATTGCGGTACAGTGGTATCGGACATGGGAGCTATCTAGGGAAGAATGCCTCTCCGAGTACTGTCCGGCGAGAGTTTTCGCATGCTTTTATTCGCCATTATTTACCAAAAGTTCGACGGGCCCGAGCAGATAGGTTTTTGCGTATTGAGCAGGGCAGTATGAGTGTTCAGGAGTATTGTGTGTACTTCGATTCTTTTGCTAGATATGACCTAGCCGTGGTGGCTGAGATGGAGGATAGAGTTTATCGTTTCATGGCTGGTCTAGGGCCACATTTGCTAGATGATTGTACGACTGCTGCACTACAGTCGGGCATGGATATCTCCCGTATACAGGCATATGCACAGAATTTAGAGGACCGTAAGCGTCAGAAGAGGACAGAGCGTGAGCGTGAGCGTGAGCGTGACCGGGGCCATGGTAAGAAGGCTAGATCTTTAGATACTAGGGGTGAGTTCAGGGAAGGACCGAGACAACAGCATTCCCGGTATTCATTTCATTCAGCAGGGAGTGCACCTCCGCAGTTTTCAGGTTAGAGGTTTGATCGGTCTTCTTATTCGGAGCGGGCCGAGTTCTAGAGCGTCGGGTTCTCGGTATAGGCCCGGAGTCGGTGCCGTACGAGACCCCTCTTTTGTCGCGGTGTGCCTAGTGTGGCAAGTTACATGCGAGCCGGTGTCGCCGGGCTCGGACAGCTATTATGCTTGTGGCCGGACGGAGTCATAGGATGCGACAATGTCCAATGAGAGAGAGTGGGAGTATGGTTCAACCCACATAGTCTGTAGCTGGTTCTTCTTCTGTAGCACGCCCTTCGAGGTAAGTTTCTCAAAAACCAGCAGGACGTGATAGAGGGAGGAGTGGAGTATCTAGCTCGAGTGGGCCTCAGCACCGCATTTATGCACTAGGCGGTAGACAGGAACGCGAGTCGTCTCCTGACGTGGTCACAGGTATATTATCAGTTTCCTCCTATGATGTATATGCACTGTTTGATCCGGGTTCCACCTTATCATATATTACTCCATTTATTGCTGGCAAGTTTGGAGTAGAGCCTGACTTGATTGAACCGTTTGAGGTGTCTATGCTAGTTGGTGATCCAGTTAGCTAGGCGAGTATATCGAGGCTGTGTTGTGATAGTTTGTGACCGTCATACCTTAGCAAATTTAATTGAGTTAGATATGATTGATTTCGATGTTATTATGGGCATGGATTGGTTGGCTTCCTGTTATGCTAATGTTCATTGCAGAACAAAGGTAGTTCGATTTCAGTTTCCCAGCGAGCTAGTCCTAGAGTGGAAGGGTAATGCTGCTTCGCCGAGGGGTAGATTTATTTCCTACCTTAAGGCAACGAAGATGATCAGAAAGGGGTATATTTATCACTTAATTCGGGAATAGAATGTGCAAGCGTTAATCACCGACCCTTCAGTCCGTCCTATGGTCAATGAGTTTTCTCGAGGTATTTCTATACGAGCTTCGGGCATTCGCCGAGCGAGCGTATTGACTTTACTATCGATCTATTACCAGATACTCAGCCAATATCTATTCCTCTTATAGAATGGCACCTGCGGAGTTGAAAGAGTTGAAGGACCAATTGCGGGATTTAGTTGAGAAGGGCTTTATTAGACCTAGTACATCACCGTGGGGAGTGCCGGTCTTATTTGTAAGAAAGAAAGATGGCTCTTTGCGAAAGTGTATTGATTATAGGCAATTAAATAAGGTGACTGTAAAGAATAAGTATCCGCTCCCGAGGGTTGAGTATTTGTTTGACCAGTTGCAAGGCGCCAAATATTTTTCGAAGATAGACTTGAGGTCAGGATACCATCAGGTTAGGGTGAAGGAGGAAGATATTCCGAAGACGGCATTCAGGACTAGATATGGACACTACTTATCAATGCTATGATTGAGGCCTCTCCTGATTCTCCCCATATTCCCTATGGTATGCTGATAACTAGACTCCTTGAGGCTAGTGATCTTAAACTTACCACGTTTCCTAGCACTCTTGTCACTCAACGCTACAACTCTCGTGCATTTGGAAGTATGGGTTACATGATGCAAGGTGATGTTTGGGTGAAGAAGGAAGTTGATGTTCCAATCGTCAAGGATGAAGCTGAGGCCTCTATGGCCTCCACCTGATTCTGCTCCTCTAGATGGTGATCTGCTTGCTCGGCTAGCTGCATTGGACCTTAAGTTTGATGGATTGAAGGCTCTGCTGCTTTCTTAACAAGCACAACCTGACAAGGTAAGGGATGTTGCCAAGGAAACGGGTTTAGATGTGGCAAAACTATTGCTGCTGGTAGAAAGGACTACCAAAGATTCTCTCAAAACCCTGAAGAATGTCTTTTCCTCGATGAACTCAGTCGTTGCCAAAGTTGACACCTTTCAGGCATCCTTTCTTGAAAAGTTGGAGGAATTTCAGCGTGCTATTAGCAAGACTCTCACTTACTTTCTTAAGCCCTAGATGTTGGGCTTTGTTGCTTTGTTAAGACTATGCTTTGTTTTTCTTGATGTTTTGCTACAATGGTTGTATGTCTCTTGGACATACTATGTGACCTGCTTATGGCTTGCTTGAGTTGCTTAATGTTCCCTAGTTACTTCGTATATATTCCCTGCTATGCGTTATGTGTTTTTTCGGATTATACTTTTCTTTTTGTTGATGCCAAAGGGGGAGAACAGAAATAGCGCGCTCAACTGCTCAGGGGG
Source organism: Lycium ferocissimum (assembly GCF_029784015.1). Classification (NCBI taxonomy): domain Eukaryota; kingdom Viridiplantae; phylum Streptophyta; class Magnoliopsida; order Solanales; family Solanaceae; genus Lycium; species Lycium ferocissimum. The sequence goes on from NW_026725450.1 coordinate 53,578, forward strand.
AGCACAAGTCAACTATTCTAGCACAAGCTTAGGGGAGCAGTTAACTTGTCTAAACAGGGAAGTATACTACATTTTTTTGTCATCATCAAAATGGGGGAGATTGTTGGTGTTGATTTTAATGATGACTTAATATTTGTGTAGCTACAAAAAGAAAAGAGGACCAACGTGAACGTGGACAAAAAGAAGAAGGGTCTCCATAGACCCTAATTATGGTTGGCGGCTAAAATCAAAAGAGATTGCATTAACTAATTAATGCAACAGCGTAAGGCAAGAAAATATTATATCCAGTACCAAGCTGTACGTGTATTAAAGGAAGTAAGAATATCGTCCCTTTAGTCAAGGAAGATATTCAACGAGATTAGCTATCAAGATTTACTGAGATTCAATCAAGACTCGGGAAAGGAAGTGAAGATTACAAGACAATGCTAGAAAGGAAGTGAGGATCAAAAAGAGTCACTGCCAAGGAAGAAAAGACTACTATGCTTTTAAGTCAAAGATCTCACATGCCTATATCAAGATTCACAATCAAAGCTCTAATTTCATTCTTGGAAGTAGGATCACTCAACTCCTCTTTCCAAGGATCAACATTCTTGGGTTGCCATCTCTGATTCGAGCGTAACATACCAAGTTACTATTTAAAGGCTCACATCAAGACGAAGAAAGCTATAGCTTCATCTCAACTTCTCAAGCTCTCTACTTTACTTTTCATAAACATTGCATTTATGAGTGATTTATAGTGTAAAAAGAAAGGACAGACATAGTATAGTTGGGGAGGCATTATATCAAAAGATTAAGAGTGTTTGAGTGTAGAAGTAGGAACTTCATTCAAACAAACTATTATACCAAACTTACATTTAAAGAGCTCCAGAGATTACCCTTGCAACCCAAAGAGACTGGACGTAGGATTAACTGGATCCGAACCAGTATAAATATCGTGTCTCAATTACTTTCTGCAATTTAGTTGCTGCACTTATTACGTCTAACAATTGACTATTGATACTAGGCAATCGACTAACTAATCGAAAAATTACAATTCACCCTGCTCTTGCACTTTCAGAATAAGCCAAGGGGATTTAAAATATATAATATTTACATAAAAAAAAGATTTGACCTTGTATATACAGTGTAATTTTTCTAACAAGAGGTTCGGATTACATCCCCCTAGCTGCACCTATGTGTACTAAAGTGTTAAGGTTGCTCCATTGACCTACTAGAAGCGACTCCATGACCCATGTATGTAACTTATTTGAATCAGTTAAGTTCCATCCCATTAATCCCCTTTCGTTTTCTCTTTGAAATATCTCAAAAACATGTTTTTCTTTTATCTTTTTAATTTTCTTAAATTAAAAGAATCTCATGGCTCTTTCCTTTATATGACACTATTTCCTTTTTATTCAGTCTCAAAAAGAATGACAACTGTCTAAATTCAGTAACAATTTAACTTTAAAATACCCACTTTACCCTTAATGTTTAAATTAATGGATAAAGGCTTCCTGAAAATTGGAAGTGAACGCATATATATTAATGGCGGTTACGACATTCGGAAGAATATAGAACAGTGAAGATTAAATCAAACCAGAGATGACTATTAGTTTCTTGAACAGTCACGTCATTTCATAAGAACATAATTTCTTGTTCTTGCAAGCGGCGAATTTTGTGGTGTTGCTGAAATTATCCGTGCTGTAGGTTTCTACAAGAACATAATTCTGGCAACATGACGAAGTTCCTGTGAAGTGGTACTTCATAAATGTGGTCTACACCCTCAGCATTATAGAACGAAAAGTTGGGCTTCTTTTCAAGTAATGAGATAAAAGAAGTCAAAGATCTGTAGGACAAGGGGTCCTTCCCAGCACACTTTGAGAAGTTCGACGGCATAAGCTTAATTATCCCCATTTGCTGCTTTAAATCGTCTCAATGACTCTTCATGATTGCCTTCAGTTCATTACTTCTTTCAATTTGACAATGATCCGTCATTAAAGTGAACGAAACATAAGACTGGTTAGTTCTTATACCACTGAATGATGGAAAAGCTTGAGACGGACATTCATGGACAAGAAATGAAATGTAAAAATGAATAGTCCGAATTAAATATAAAGACTAAATTGAAACGTACTCTCTGTTTTTGAACCTTCGTAGTATGATTTGTTTATGAACCGCCGTCAAGATCTTTTTAATCAAATATACCTAGGGGAAGAAGTGAATTTGATAAATGGAAACGTATAGTTATGTCTTTTGAAACGAGTTATTGCACCTGTTTTTACTTTGTTAAATGAACGTTTATCACTGCGCTATCGGCCATGCGACTCAATCCTCTCACGTTACTTATTTCTAGAGCCAAATAGTGAAATGGTCTGATAGAGTTCAGACATATACCAGTGAGCCCCACCTCTTTGTTAAAGAGTGATGTTATGTTACTTTTTATGTTATTTATTTGAAATGGACGTACTAAAGCAGTATTAAAGCCAAGAGTTTCACCAAGGAGATTCGAATATAAAAAAGTAAATACTCGAAGAAGTCAAAGGGATTTGACATCTATTATATATATACGTAAAAAAGTAATTTGGAATATATATGTACAAATGTAATGTTTCAGTGAAAGGGGTTCAGATGAATCCTATTGCACCATTAAACTACAAGGACTGACTAAACGTAACCTATGTGGAAATCAAACGTAACCTATTTGAATCATTCAAGTTCATCACATTTAATCCTCTTTATTTTTCTTTTGGTATAATTTCATATACCTCCCTTCACGTTTGTCTTCGTAACACTAACTTACGATATTACACTTACCTCCCTTATTTTGATTTATTTATCATTAATTTTAAAAAGTGTTTATGATCGGATCAAATTTCCCTTTATAATCTACTTTTTGTTTAATTTAATTTGTAAGATTTTTTTAAAACTTCATTACGGTTTTAAACTAAAATCCAAGGTAAAAAACCAATCTGGTCACAAGGCAATTAGTTACAGTCAACACTAATTTGAGAGGTAAGCCTAATATGGTAAAGCACAAAGAAAGTTAGTGTTACGAAGCCAAACGTGATGGGAGGTCTCTGAAAATATATCTTTTCGAAGGGAAAGTAGAATGGTATCTAAGAGTGATTCTTCAAACCGATCACAAATACTTGACCCCGTATTTTGGCATCCCCTCCTGTTAACTACTTTTCAGTGTGCGTCATACATATTGACAATGTTGGAATATGCTTTGCGTCATATATATTGACAATGTTGGAATATGCTTTTGAAATTTTATGAGTTCTTCCTCTTTCTATTTTTTGTTTTGTTTTTGTTTTTGTTTTTGTTTTTGCTACTTGCATTAAAATGGAAAAAAAATTGGTTAAAGGAAAAGAATCAGTCATTTTGCAAAACAATATGTTTGGAAAAACTTTTTGACATTTTTTTAAAGGGAAAAGGCTCAAATATGCCATCAAACTATCAGAAAAGGTTCATTCATGCCACTCGTTAATAGTTGGGCTCAAAAATACCACCACCGTTATCATTTTGGGTTATATATGCCATTACTCACTAACATAACTCTACTACTACTAGATTTTGCCATGTCGCATTATCTAAACCTTTCATTTTACGAGTGACATATATGAGCCATTTCGTAGTTCAGTGGCATATTTGAGCCTTTTCTCAGTTCCTATATAAATCTCTATCTTTTCTAAAAAAAATTTTTGGCAAGAAACTGTAAATATTACCATACCAGCAAATTTCATACACCTAAGGAGAAGCAGTTCTCACATCTAGCCTTTGTTTCTAGTTACAGATCCTTTCTAGAAACCCAGTACATTGCCTTGCTAATTTCTGACTCCTATACTTCCCTATCCTTTCTATCACTTCTACTTTTATCTGCTGAATTACAAACTCTGCATTTACATGTTGTCCCTTGAATATTTTACCATTCCTAGCCTGCCAAATGTGATATATCACAGCTCCATAACTAGCTGCCACCACTTCTTTCTTGAATTTGCTCCAGTGTTTATTTTTGACCCTCTGCAAGAGTGAAGGAACTTCCTCCAGCTGCATTGTTATCCCCAGCCAAGTTTGGATTCCTTGCCATGTCTCTTTTGCCCAGACAGACTCCACAAATAAGTGAGTTGCATCCTCAGGCCTAGCTGCTTCACGCAGTAAACATAAGTCATCTTCACATTCAATCCCCAGCTTGATCAACCTTGCCTTTGTAATTAGTCTCTGCTTCATAGCTAACCATACCATCACTCTATGTTTTGGTAGCAATACTTTGCTCCAAATCATCTCAGCTTCTTCTAGTTTTGGTCTATCCCCCAGCAGTGGTAGATTACTCTGTGTCAAGGAATATTTACCATTTGAGGTTAGACCATATATGTCCTACTGATACCAAGTCATCATGCTCAACTTGATCTTGTGTAAATGTTTCCAATACCAGCTGCAATCCTCCTGTGGAGTATGAGTCCAAAAATCATCATCCCCTCTCATATAAATGCCATGTACCCACTTCACCCATAATTGCTCCTTATCATTCAAATATAGCCAAATCAACTTCCCAACAGCTGTTATGTTCCACAGTCTGCAACTTTTCACATTCAGACCACCCTGTTTTTTAGGCCAGCATATGTCATGCCAAGCTACTAGTGCAATTTTCCTTGTCTCTTCAGTTGATCCCCGTAGAAAATCTCTACATTTCTTATCTACCAACTTCAAAACACTCTGACGCCGTATAAAGACTGCTCCCAGAAGTTATGAAGTGAGAACAAAACAACGTTTATTATTTGAAGTCTACTTGCATATGAGAGGTGTTTTGTAGAAGCAGCTTTGATTTTCTCTGTAATTCTCAGACTGAGTTGATGACAATCCATTTTTGTAACACCTCGTGCATTCGGGCTAAGATTTGACTCGTAAGACGGGGGTATAATGAACCCAATTTGAGTAGTGTATAAAAGGTGTTTGAAACACAACCAAGACATGGGAAGAGTCCTTGAGCAAAGTAAAGTCGGAAGCTACCCTACGGAGCGTGTTTTCAAGTGAGTTTACACCATATCTCAATTAAAATGAGTATACGGAAAAATCTGTAAGGAATTTGGGAAAATATCCTTCTTGAAAGTTGTAGATCTTTGAAATACCTTTCCAACGGTATATTATGGAGGTCAAACAGATATCTGTACAAAAGGTTATGCCCGTTTTACTAAAACAGTATTCTGTCGATATACGGTGAAATATACGGGCCGTGAAAATTATACGGGCCGTATATTCAGACCGTAAAATTGGCCCAGAAAGCCCAAATCACTGTAATTGATTTACGGTGAGACATACGGTCCGTAAAACTTTTACGGGACGTAAAATAGGGCGTAAAATGGGTCCGGCAGCAATTATAAAACTTCGTTTTAAGGCTTTTTCACTTCATTCTTCACACCCCCAAGCCCTAGAACGACCTTCTATTCTCTCCCATCATCAAGAACACCAAGGTAAGCCTATTCTAATCATTCCAAGTCAATTCTAATACATATCCTTGTAATCTAAACAAGAAATCATCATTCCTAACCTAGGATTTTCAAGAAAACCTATCTCAAGGTTCAAGAATTCAAGATTTTGGAAATCTTCTTCAAAGTTAAAGTATTTAATTCAAGTTTGGAGCATTACCAGGTATGTAGAGTTACTATCTACATGTGGGAACATCATTGTTCTTCCCCACGCCTCATAATCCATAAATTATGATTCTCTACTAAAACTAGGGTTTCTATACCATGCTCATAATAACCCTAGGTCCATGTCCATGATTATATTATGTATGAATTGTTATAATTTCATCATTGAGTTATTAATATTTCTTTATGATTATTAGGAATCTGTCCGTAATCTATGAAAAACCCATATATCCCATTCCGTGGGTTCATGCATGCTAGTTTATGATATATTATGATATTTTCAAGAAAATACTATACATGTTTTATAAATTCATGCAAGCAAGCTACAATTCATGATATCCATGTACAAGCAAGTTATATTCATGAAAACCATGGGCAGCAAGTGCCACTTATTTTACATGTCCATGTTTTTGGGAGTTGCTTTAATTACCGAGGAGGGCTTCAGATAGCCTGAAACTACGTAGCCACCGTAGGATGAGGATCGCTCACCCATGTCCCGACGATCTCTCTAATGACCGGATCCTTTCATAATATTATTAAACCTCATGTCCCCGGAAAGGTATGAGTGTTCGCTCGTAGGACGCAAGTACCGGACCATGTTATCGGTTATATTCTTGCTCTCCCTACTCACGATATTTTACGCATGATATATATGTATATGTACTCATGTTTATGATCATGTTTTCGATTTCGCTTCTTATCATGTTATTCCATGTCCCATGTTATTTCTTCGATTGCTTTACATACCAAGACATTCAATGTGCGACGTCCCCTTTTATTTGCACTGGGGGCCGCATTTCACGATGCGGTGCGATTTACGTGACGACACATCCGCTCGCAGGGACAAACATTCGTATCAGCTTATTGGTGAGCCCCATCTCATTCGGGGTTTAGTCAACTCTTTATTTAATGATTAGCTATGCATCTAAGGTATGCTGGGGGCCTTGTCCCAGCGAGTATGTTTTTCATGTTCAGACTTATGTTAGAGGTTTCATAGACTAGACAAGTCAGTTATGTCATGTCACACTTTCGGAGTCGTATAGCCATTTTGGCTCATTCATGTTATTTTCGCACTCATGTTTAAACAAGTATTTTGATTAAGTATTATGACTTATTGCATTTTGTAAAGGCTCATCATGCATTCACATTATATTCCGCTCATGTTATGCCTCATGATGATTCAGCAAGCCATGTGGTTCGCTCGGTCACATGCAGTAAGGCACCGAGTGCCGTGTTTCGCCCAGGCCATGGTTCGGGGCGTGACAATTTTGCTCCACTTCTTGTGTGAAAGTGGTAACCCAAGATATATGATTGGTAGTGTGCCTATAGTAAATCCAGTGATCTCTAGCATCCTTGTCTTGGTTCTTTCATCCATTCCTGCTATGAACATACTTGATTTATCATTGTAAGCCACCGGCCAAAGTGGTGTTTGAGAAATATTTTATCGCTTTAACAACCATTGTCACATCCGACTGCCGTAACTTTGCAAAAAAATCATTAAGTCATCAAAGAAAAGTAAGATGGGTAAGTTTTGGGTCTTTGCAAATAGGATGAAACCTGAAGTCAGGCAACTGGCTTATTCTTGCCATGATCCTGGAGAAGTACTCCATCACTAGGAAAAATAGGAGGGGTGATAGTGGGTCACCTTGCCTAAGTCCTCTCTTGCCTTGGAAAAATCCACACCTTTCTCCATTAACTTTCACAGAAAACCCAATTGTAGTGACACAATCCATTATTAGATGAATGAACTTTGGTGGAAAGCCAAAGCCAACTAACATTTCATTGACAAACTCCCATTTCACCATGTCATAAGCCTTCTTGAGATCTATTTTCATAAGATATCTAGCTGAGGTTTTCCTATTATATTGTCTCAGAAGAACATGGCATACAAGAACATTTTGGACTAATGACCTACCCTTAACAAATGCAGCATGGTTATTACTAACAATGGTTGGTAGCACTTTGGTAAGTCTGTTGCATAGTGGTTTTGAGACGCATTTATATCGCACATTACAACATGCTATTGGTCTATATTGACTAGCATTTACTGGTTTATCAACTTTTGGAATGATAGAGATCATTGTGGCATTGAGTTGTTTAAGCATCTTACCTGAGCTAAAGAATTCCAAAACAACTGAGCTGATATCATCACCTATCACACTCCAAGCATCTCTATAGAATCCTCCACCATAGCCATCTGGTCCTGGGCTTTTATGAGTTTTAATACTGAAAATGACCTTCTTAACATCCTCTTTGGTATAAGCTTTGAAAAGTTCACATTGTTGTTCTGCAGTTAACTTAGGCTCTTGACTAAATATTCTCTCATTTGCTTGATTCCTGGCCCCTCCATTCTCACCCAAAAGCTATTGGTAGAAGTTCACAAATACTTCTGCCACCTGCCCTTGTTCATGTTTCCATTGCCCTTGAGCATCTTGTATTTGAGTTATAGCCTGCACCATCCTCCTCTTCTTTATTACTGAGAAGAAGTACTTGGTATTGTAATCCCCCTCCATTAACCATGCTACTTTACTCCATTATGTAACAAGTTTATCCCTTATACTAATAACATTATTATTTTACATGGACTCTCTTATTTAATTGGATTATGATTCTACTCTTATTCTACATCCTTCACAATTTTTACGTACTTTATGGCTCTTTTAAAAGATTTATAAAATACATAAAATTTATTTAAGAAAAAAAAGAATACACTAATGAGGTGTAGATGGGTATGGAGAGTTACATATGAGTAAAATTTTGGGGGTTAACAGTGGTCGGGAGAAGACTCAAAGTTGCCACACTAATATGTATTTTTCATACCCATCTCACCTCACTAAGGTACTCTCTTTTAAACCCGTCTCTATTTTTCTAAAACGAATTTATGTTTCTTTTAGATATTTTTAAAGAGTCATAAAGTATGTGAAAAGTGTGAATGACATAGAATAAGATCAGATTCATAATATAACTAAATAAGAGAGTAAATACTTTTTACATGTAATATAATAATGTTATTAGTATAAGGGACAAACATGTCCTTATAAATTTGCTAAACAAAATTAGAAAATATGGAGATTTATATAGGAATTGGGAAAAGGATCAAATATGCCACTGAATTACGTAATGACTCATATATATCACTCGTAAAATGAAGGTTTTAGATAATGTCATGTGGCAAAAATACTGTAATAGTAGAGTTACTTTAGTGGGTAATGACATATATGACCCAAAATGATAACGGCAATGGCATATTTGAGCTCAGCTATTAATGAGTGGCATGAATGAGTCTTTTTTGATAGTTGGATGACATATTTGAGCCTTTTCCATTTTTTAAAAGTCAAGAGAATTATTTGCAATAATGTGTGTAGAGTTTACCAACAAAAAAAAAAAAGTTTAATTTCTTTTCCCGTCCTGATTTAAGTCTACTACTCGTATAAGAAACCAAAAGGAAATAAAAGTCCTGTAAGGAAACGGAGACGCAAAAAGAGGTTTTCCGAAAATATCAATATATACCACTTCAGCGGCGAGGCTTTTTGACATTCAGCTATGGACACGAAAATGAATTCTATTGGAAAACAAGTATCAATTCCTTAAGAAATTATCTTTGAAATATTCTCTTGGCTTCCTGCTAAGTCCTTAAGCGTTTCAAGTGTGTTTCCCGATTTTGTAATTCTCTTGTATCGGAGTTAGATTTGTAGACATCCATAGATGTCGCTCTATGACTCGCCCTGGTGGAACAAAACTACTTCTGTACGGAGAGAAAGCTTTTTACACTGCTGAAGAAAAGGAAGATGGAAACACCTCTTTTCTTCAAACTGAGAGTTTCTATAAATTCCGCCTCCATATCCCTGCATATTCTGGCTTGGACTATGTTAATGGTTTATTTTGCTTCTGGGCAACATCATTTGCTGGAATTTTCAATCCTAAATAAAGGTTTATCTGGGTACAACTTTTCATTAGGTTTTGAGCCAGAAGAAAAAAAGTGCAAAGTTCTTTTGTTAACACAGCATGTTCCAGAAGGGTACAGAAAAAACTGGATTTTTACTTTAGGCGTAGACGAATCGTGGAGAGAGAGGCAAAGCATATCCCCTGACATTTTCTATTCCATGTCCAGTGTTTGCATTAATTGAGTTATCTATCAGTTTATCTATTGGTCTACTAAGAATAACAGGTGTGTTATAGCTGCATTTGATATCAAATCTGAAAAGTTCAATAATCAAATCTGAAAAGTTCAATATTCTTGCATTGTGGAGTGCATCTCATCACTGTATAGATGATTACAGGCTTATAGAGGTGAAGGGTAAATTAGCCGTCATCGACATTGAAAAATGGTCAAGTGGATACATCCGCTTGTGGATTTATGAAAACACTCAGAAAGAAGATCGATGGAAGATTCATGTCATTCACTTTCCTTCTATATGGAACGACATACAATCTAGGTTACTATCATAGGTTCTTCGAATCATATCATTATGCAAATCCAGTTATGGGGATATTCTCTTCATTGTGAACTTAAAGTCAGGCATTTTATGTTTGTGTTATGATTTCAAGAGAAAGAGTTGGAGAGAAGTAGAAATCAAGGCGCTTCGAAAGCAGAGCTTCATCCTCAAGGGTTATAATTACATAGAAAGTCTCGTTTCGTTTGGGTAATAGTGCAATACTCTGTTTTCAAGTTTAAACTAGAAGGCATTTTGAGTATTATGGTAATCTAAGCTGTTAGTCTAGCTTATATTTATGTACCCAAAAATCTTGTGGATAAACTTTTATGCACTGTTTTATTTTCTGATAAAATTTCATTGACGCAAACTCATCCATGAAGTAATGCTATTACCAAACAAGTACGCAACTAAAAAGAAATGACCTAAAGGAATCGGATAATAATTGTACGTAATTTTGATAGAAGTTGGAATTTCCCTCGGTTAATCAGACAATATTCTGATTTGAAGCATTTCTAGAAACATTCATGAACTTTTAAAGAAATAGAGAGGTATGTGACATTAATACAATCGTTATCAGATGGCAAATTTAGTGTGCAATTATTACTACTATATCTTTCTTTTTTTTTCCGCTCTTGGATTGGAATATATATATATATAGTTCTTTGAAAGGCATAGCCTTTCAACCCAAGACACTTATAGACAGACAATATTAGGTAATCTTCGTTTTAGACCTACATCTTCATTAGAAAGAAATACTCTAGAAAGAATACAATTCGGAGTTAATAACATAGTAGCTTTCCCGCCATCAAATTGGACTTTTAAAGTATTACCCGAATATGCAATACACAGACAATAGAGATGTTTAGTAGATAATTTATAAATTTCACATAATGAAAAGGATTCTAAACACTTTGTAGCTACTTTAAATTCTCTTTGTCAATACTTCATAGACAAAAATCTAGATAAAAAATTCAAGTTTTATGTTGTAGTTCATGGTAAAACTAATGGTGTTTTTGGGTTGAGGCAATGCCTTTCCTCTTGTCTGCTGTCTGAGAACTGGATGGTCTCCTCATTGTTCAAATAGAAAATTAGTTAGCAGTAATCTTTAGTCTACTTAATCGGTCTGCTAGATTATTATTCTTTCCTTTTATATGTTCAAATTTTAGATTATAAATTGAAATGATATCTAGAAAATTTAGGCATCTCCGTCTACTATTATTTTTATCATTTATTTTTTGATAAAATTTAACTATAGCTTCACAATCTGTTCTAACTAATATTTCTGGTTTGTTTAAAATATATAGTCAAACTATTTAATCCATATATTACAGCTAAAATTTCTGTGTCTATACTACTCATATTTCTTTTTTCTCTGTACTTACCACTTTGATAGGCACATATCTTTTCTTCACTTTTATTACTATATTTATTTGGTCTTGTTTTTAATACTGCTCCCCATCCTTCAAAACTACCATCTGTTTCTATAATTAAATAGTCTGTTTCTAGTGGCATATTTAAGTCAGGAATATTTTTTTTTCTTTAATTTTTTGTACTAATTTAATGTCTTCAGTATTAAAATATTTTTGGCCATTAGATCGTGTTTTTGAGTACAATGGTCCCGCTATTTTTCCTAAGTCTTTTATAAAATTTCTAGCATAATTTACTATTCCTAAGAATTTTTGTAATTCTTTAACATTAAGTAGCTTATCTGGCATTTCTAAAGCTTTTTTTTAGCTATATGAGGTTGTAATTTTATTTTACCGTCTCCTAGTACTACTCCTAAAACATTTATATAATTTTTACATAATTCCATCTTTTTCTTAATGATTATTATTCCGTTTTCTACAAATAGTCTAAATACCGTTTGTAGGTATCCTAAGTGTTCTTTAATATCTCTACTAAATACTAGTATATCATCTACATATACTAATACAAACCTTTTGTATTCTCCAAATATACTATCCATTTTTCTTTGAAAAATCAGTGGAGTCAGTTCTTTAATCCAAATGACATTACTAACCATTTGAAATGTCCTTCGGTGACGATGTAAATGCGATCCATTCTATACTATCTTCATGCATTCATACACCTTAATATCCCGATTTACAATCAAATTTATTAAATATTTTCTTTCCTTGTATTCTATTTATTAATTCTGTTTTACCTAGTAACTTATATCCATCTGTCCTAGTATATTATCATTCAGTCTTTTGTAATTTATCACCATTCTAGCTTTTCTTCTTACTATCTCACTATGATTTGTGACCATAAACATGTAGATCTCCTTATTACTCCTAAATCTAATAGTTCTTTTATTTGTACTTTAAAATCTTCTACATCTTGATTTGTTGCTTCAATTGAAGCTGTTTTAATTACATATTCCGGATTTATTATATCTAATTTACATACAATCTTGTTATTTTTCCAATGTTTTAAAGGTTTTTCTATTTCATCCAGTATATTTATTATATTAGCTAGATCTTTTTGATTTTTTATTACTCCTAATTCTTTCTATTCCAGTTTTAAAATTATAAAATTCTGTTTCTATATCTATTATAGTATAATCTTTTTCTAATAGATTTTCATCTTCTAATATTTCTTCTCCTTCTAGGATTAAATTCTTTATTTCTGTTTTATTTTTACAACATGTATTATTTTCTTGACAGTCTTAATAACAACTGTCTTCTTTTCTCTGCAGGTTCATTTGGTCTGTGGTGGGGGATCTTCTTATGTCGGATTCTAGTTTCAGTCTTAAGAGCTTGTACTGGTGTATGAGTAATATTTTTTAAGAAAATTACTCCATCTCTTGTAATCATACAACTGCCATTATTATGTAACATAAAGTCTAATCCTATGACAAAATCTACATTTATATTAAGGTCTCTTACCCATATCTTATCCATTTTATAACTAGGTTTGTAAAATTTTGAACATGTATTTATAAAGCTATTGTATGCCTTATGAACATAATGTCTATATATGTTATGAGTTCCGTCCATTTGCATGGCGGCAACTGGTTTTTCTAGGATTTTTATTAAATTAGGTGGAACTATTCTTTTATTTATTATACACTTCGTGCATCCCGAATCTACTAATGCTAATGTCTCTATTTCATAATCATCTATTTTAATTCTTGCAAGTATCTTTATTGTTCCTAATTTTTTATCTTCATTACATACTAATGCTTCATGGTCTTCTATACTCATTAGTTCTGCTTGAGAGTCTTCTGGTATTGTTCTTAATGGTCTTATTGTTGGTTGTATATTAGATAAACCTATTTCTTCCTCTTCACTATCAGCTTCTTTTTGTTTTCCTTTTTCTAATTTACATAATCTAGTTTCTAATTCATTTATTCTTGTTTCTAACGTTATCATTCTTAGGTTAATAGTAGGGTCTTCTATTTTCTTATGAGTTTCTTCTTTATTTATTTTTATTTTAAATTCTTTTTCTATACACATTATCTTTGTTAATTAGGTTTTGTACGTCAATTTTCTATTATTGATGATAGGGTTTCTGTGTTTATTACTTCTATATGCACTACGTGTTCGTTCCACGTTCACCGGTTTAGGTCCAAAAATCTTCTCGCTCTGATACCAATGAGAGAGGGGGTTATATTTTTTTCAATATTTTAAATTCTAAAGAGCTTTGCAGAGAATATATAGTGGTTTTTAGCAAATTTTTAAACAATCCTACTAGGTACTTCCTCACGCCTTAGCTTCTTATCATGTAGTTGTATTTCTAAGTTTCTGTCTATCTCCCAATTTTTTTTTATTTTTTATTGTCCAGTTATGAATCTTGTTACATTGTTCATCTCTTTCTCTTAATCTTTGTCTTTAATATCTTTCTTCTTTAACCACACCCTGGTTACCACGGCCAACATCGTCCTTTATCATTTTTTGGACATTAAAATGGCCTCTCAACACCTAGGAATTATAATCAATAAGAAAAAGATGGAATTATGTAAAAATTATATAAATTTTTTAGGAGTAGTACTAGGAGACGGTAAAATAAAATTACAACCTCATATAACTAAAAAAGCTTTAGAAATGCCAGATAAGCTAGATAATAAACCATTTACAAAAGAAACATGCATTAATATCTAATCCTTTATTTCTTTCGAACTCATGGTTACAGTCTTCCACTATATTTGCTAAATTATCTATTTGAATTGCTTCTAAATCTAGATTTTCTAACCCTATTTCATTAATTAATTCTTCTGCTTCTAAGTCTGTTTTGATTTTTTCTTCAGTAGCTACACTCACTATGGAATATATACTTTCTGTATCTGACATGTATTCATCTACATTTATTAAAGTTTCTTGAAAGTCTTCAATCAGCTGTGAATTTCTTGTCTTATTATTTATTCTCTTTGGACATGTATTCGCTAAGTGTTCTACACTTCCACAAGTAAAACATTCTAGTTTATTTTTATAATTTCTTTCTGTTCTATATTTTCTTACATGTCTATTTCTGTCTAAGTAAGGTTTTCTAGCTGTTGACTTTCTAAGATAATATTTCTTTCTATTATATTGAGGATAATTTCTATTATAATGAGTTCTATATTTTTTATGTTTTTTCTTTTTATAATTGTCTTTATCATAGCTTTGAGTAGTGTAAACCACACTTTTACAAAAGTTCATTTCATTTTGTTTTAGTTGTTATTGTATCTCGTATATGAGTACATTTTTTCTTGTAGTATATCCATTATATGTTGTATTCTATGCCCTATTGACCATTTTAGATTAGGGTTCTGTACTACTTCGTCTCTCTTATTCGATCTGTCTTCTATTTCTTTTCCTAAGGCCCCTGGTAATTTATTAAATAGTTTTTTGCCTAGGTACGAAGACACAATTTCTGCTATAACTTGGGAATTACAAGGCATACGAGAAGATATATAGAAAGACTTACAAATAATATAGAATATCAAAAGAAAGTTTGAAAATAAGAATTCCTTTAGGATAATAAACAACTCTAGAAAAATAGATACTTTAAAGAATTTAGAATATTTAGACTTAAGAACATACCCAGAAAAGAAATATAAAGCATTAAAAGATCATAGTATTATAAAGTGTAATTTTAGTAACGGAGAACATATATTACATAGTAAAGATAAACAATTTAATAAACTAGTAGATTTAGTTATAAATTTTAGTGAAAAATCTCAAGAAAATAATAAAGATGTTACTAGAATATTAGAAGTGATAGAAGTTTCCCAAACTAAGCAAAAGAAGACGTTAGAAAAATTAGAACAGAATTTTGATTACCTAAAATCACAAGAATTAGAATTAGATAGAAAGATTCAGATTTTAAATAACAAATTTAGTTTAGAAAAATTACCTACGAAGACTGAAATGGAAAAGTTAGCTAAAGTTATTACAGAAAAACCAAAAGAAATAGAAGTAAAGATAGCCTAGATAGTAACTCAAACAACACAACAAATAGAAAAATTAAATAGTGATATTAGAGATTTGAAAAAGACACTAGAAGAGCTAAATGAAATTACTCTTTCATGAGTAGACCAACTCTAGCCCACGAAGAAGCCTCAAAACTAATAGAAAAATCTATACCTTTACCACAAGATTATATAGACTATATACCTAACGCTAAATCCGATCAAATAGTACTAAAACAAAATATTGCTATAATCTCTTTATTATTGGAAATAACTAAGAAAGTAGAACAGATAATAGTACCAAGGTTAGAATTAATAAGCGAACACCTAAAACTGATAAGTGACAGACAAAAAGAGAAAATTAATATAGAAACCCCAAAGAATAAAGAAGTTGAAGAATTAATAGAACAATTAAAGAAGGTAGAAATAACACCTCAGAAGGAAAAAGCTAAAGTAATTAGAAAACCACAAAAATGGACATTTTTCCAATTAGATCAAGAAACGAAGGAGGATCAGAAGGGCAAGGACAAGAAAGACCCAGAGTAAGTTTTTTAGACAATAGAATAGGTAATAATCTTTTATCAAAAATCCTAAATAGAAGAAGACCAGAAGAAAATAATCAACGCTCTAAGTGAGATAATAGACATAGATAGAGATATACAGATTTTTCAACAAAATCAATTAAAACTATTAAATCCAAAGACTGTATACAATATAGGACAATTCTCAAGTACAACACAATTATATAGACATTATAGAGAAGAACAATTATCGCCCATAGGAACTAAAGTTACTACAATAATTTTAATAGACCCAGAGGCTGTAAGACAAATAAAAAGTACCGGAAGAAGTTTAATGCATATGGGATTAATAGTAGTAGCATTAAAAGGATTAACTAGAAAGAACCTAGGAACTAAAAGTCCTAATAGTAATTTATGACTAGATGGTCATGTTATATCCCGCCTTTTTGCATAATCGGAAAATTCGAAATAATTGTGATTTATGAGAAAGGAGGCCATGTTTGAATTTTCTTAGTAGTGTGTGTGTCGGATATGGAAGCTTGCATGCGGAATCAAAGGAGAAGGCCTAAGGGCAAAATTGAAATTTGGAAATTTGTTTTAATTATAAATTATGATTTGTGAAGAATTGGGCTCAAAAAAAAAGAAAATGAGGCCCAAATTAGGGAGGCCCAACCGGCCACTTATGGCCTAAGTCCATGGAATTAATTAATTTCCATGTGACATTATATATTCATCCATAGCCTTAGAACATTCAAGAAAAACAAAGAAAAATCAAGAAAAAAGAAAAGAAAGAGAGCACGGCTAGAGAGGAAAAGAAAGAAAAGAAAAGAAGAAAAATTCTTGGAGTTAAATCCTTGGTTCAAAAATTCATTTCTTGTGGGATTATTATTAAGTGCAAGATCCTCTACAAAGCGATATAATTATCTTGGCAAGGAAGTGTTTCTTTTGGCGAGTGGAAAGAATTGGAAAAGGTAAGGATTTCATGCTTTCTTATGTTATAGAAGATTATGTATATGTTATGGTATGTGGAATTGAATGAAAAGCATGAAAATTTTGTGTGTTAGGGGTGTATGCATGTTGGCGGAGTGTGTGTGGTGTAGAAATAATATGAGTTGAATTTTATGTGGTAAATTAGTTGTAGTTATGGTGGAATCTGTATTAGAAATGAAAGTTGAATGAATTAGTGGAAGTTGAGAATTTTAGTGTGTGGCCGTGTGTGGTGTTTGGTATGAAATGAAATTGAATTGAATTATTTATTATGTCAATTGTGTTGTTGAAGTCTTGTGATGAAGATGGAGGAATAATGGTTTAAGTTAATATGGAAAATTTGTCGTTAAGTTGTTGTCGGAAAGTATATGATTTTATTATAAATTATGTAATTGGGAAGAATGAAGTTGTAAGATGTATATGGTGGTTGTTATAAACGAAATTGAAGGATAAAAATATGTCATGAATATTTATGTTGAAATTTGGAGGTTCTGAATGGATTATGAATTCGGTGGGAAACTTGTATATTGTGTATACCTTATGTATATTTGGTGAAAAACGATATGATGTACCTCCGAATTATGTTGTAGTGATCTTGATAAGTGATGAATAAGAAAAGGGTAAGATTGATTTGGAAGTGTAAGGTCGGAGTGAAAGATGTTATGTTATGCCGGAAAAATGGCTAGTTAAGCCATATTATGTGTTTTATGATACTTGTTGTTGTTATTGATGTTGTTGTTGGGTCTCTGTGTTGATATTTTGAGCCGAGTCAAATTCTCGGGGCGTCACATTTATAGGGGAGGTGCTGCCGGAATTTCGGTAGCCAAGTATAACCCCAAGATTGAAATGTTAGCTTGCATGAATAGTAACTGGTAAAGATGACCATTTGCAGATTTTTGGCGAAACGGGGATTAAGATTGAACGAGCGTAAGGCGTAACGAAGGTATGTAAAGCCTTCCCTATCCTTCTTTGGCATGTTCTGAGTGTAATAGGCTTGAAAGTGAGCCTTGATTGCACTCTCGCGTTTCATAATCTAAGATTGAAAATAGCGTCAAAACGTTCAAGAAGATTGAACCCGTTTCTTCACAAGTTGTCATCAAGATGACTTATATGTACGAAACCTTCCCAACCGAACCCGGATTGTCCCAAGCGCTTTTAAATGACTTTATAAAGACTATGATCCATAATTTATGCCCGCCGCCTCGAGTTGACCCGAGGTGGGCCCACAGAATCCGAAACCTCTTGCTATGGTTTTAATTGACTTACTTCGGCATAATGTTTAAAGAAATTTTTGACCATCGTACCGTCGGCGAACGGTGAATATGATGAGTCTACGATATGTTTGGACATGTGTTACGATCCTAGAAACTCGATTTGATATAATCCGTCACGGTATCCGAAAGGTACGTATTACGACTATTTGTGTGATTTGTCTTTGGGTCTGGACTTGTATGCATATGTTTCTGCATTACTCTGTTCGTGCAAGTTATGATATGTCTTTTCACTGAGCCCGGGCCAGGACATGTTTTCGTGCGCGCTTATCTGCACTATTCACCGAGTCCCTCGTACTTGCGGGCCGGGACACGTTATTTGTATGTGATTATGATATGATGATACGGAGATGGTGGCCAGGAGGGCACATGATTACTATTTACCGAGACCCGCGGTAGAGGGCCGGGACATGTTATGTATGCATGATATCTGATTATGACAGGTATGATTCCATATTACCGAGTCCCTTAATAAAGGGCCGGGACACGACATCTGCACACATGATACATGATTCTGTTATGCATAGTTCAACCTACCGAGTCCCTTATCAAAGGGCCGGGACACGATACATGGTTACATGACATTACATGATTTGATATGCATTACTTAGCTTTCGGCATCATGTTTTTTGAGGTCTCGGACAAAGTTTTACCTTTTGTATCTCGATTCGATTTGAGTTCTGGTGGGCTATACTTCGTACTCCCCCGTCCTTGATTATGATTATGCTCGTATCGTTCCGCTTTACATACTCGGTACATTTCGCACCGACCCCCTATTCCCGGGGGTTGTGTTACATGCCCGCGGTACGCACGCGCCGCGTGATACGCCGCCGCCAGGGACATCGATCCGTTGTTTGGAGAGCTCCTTTTGATCCGGAGCCGACACTTTTGGTATATATCTTTTGTTGCTTGTTTTGCTTTGTACATATGGACACTTGGGTACGGCGGGGCCCCGTCCCGTCTTCGATTCTCGTTATGTATGTTAGGGCTCCGTAGACATGTTTGTGGGTTGAGGGTTGTCATTGGTCAGGTATGTATGTTCGAGGGTGCGACTCTGTCTGTTATGATAGCCCTAACGGCTTCTGTACAGGTTTCAGTATGTACACATATGCATATGTATGTTTGCGCGACGCACCTTATGTCTGTATGGATTTATGTATGTTGATTGGATTAGCTACTTGGCACATGGGATTTGTTAAGTAGGTACGTACGGGTGTTCAAGTAGGACACCGATCCATGCCCCACGGGTTGGGTCGTGACAGGTCAGACATGAAAATATCAATAATAGGCATAACAGAAGTAGGCATGACAAATAATGGAGGAATTTTGGACCTAAACCTATATTTTAGACTATATTTTATGAGAAGACCATTCTCCTTGAGACAGAGAAGACAAACCACTATACCTTTTTATAGACAATATTATATGAGACAGTGCAGTTTTACCAAATATATAATTTCTAATTATCGTATGATATATCTAATTCCAAGAAGACTTATAAATCTTAGAAAGACAAGAAAGTTTTTAACTGAATATAGTAGATATATAGACATAGTCCATCGCCAAGACTTACATGATAATATAACAATATTAAGCTTAAGAAATAATCGTAATTGGGAAATATATTTTACTAACGACGAGATATTTAGAGCTGAAGATCGTATTAGACATCTAGAACAGAAAGTAAAGTTTATTCCATTAGGGTAATGCAAGACAACTATTTAGAGGTAAAACAAGAGTTAGAAAGGCTATACCCAGAATATATCAAACTAAGTAGTACTAAAGAAAACCAGCTAAGATTATAGGAATTAATAGATATAATATCAGGATTAGAATATCGATTATTAAGATATATAAGATCTAGAAAGTCCTCTCAAAAACAGGTACAAAAGCGATTTAGACCATATTAGTTACCTTTATATGAAAACTCTGCCCTTTGTTAAACAAATAGCTATATATTACTGGTATTTATATAGAGATATAGAAAGAAGACGAGAATATAGAAAGGTTGAAAAAAGCCTTAAGTGCATATTTAGAAGTAATAAATACAGAAACCCTATCATCAATAATAGAAAATAGACTGTTACAAAGCCTAATTAACGAAGACACAATTTCTGCTATAACTTGGGAATTACAAGGCATACGAGAAGATATAGAAAGACTTACAAATAATATAGAATATCAAAAGAAAGTTTGTAAAATAAGAATTCCTTTAGGATAATAAACAACTCTAGAAAAATAGATACTTTAAAGAATTTAGAATATTTAGACTTAAGAATATACCCAGAAAAGAAATATAGAGCATTAAAAGATCATAGTATTATAAAGTGTAATTTTAGTAACGGAGAACATATATTACATAGTGAAGATAAACAATTTAATAAACTAGTAGATTTAGTTATAAATTTTAGTGAAAAAACTCAAGAAAATAATACAGATATTACTAGAATATTAGAAGTGATAGAAGTTTCCCAAACTATGCAAAAGAAGACTTTAGAAAAATTAGAACAGAATTTTGATTACCTAAAGTCACAAGAATTAGAATTAGCTTATAGATAGAAAGATTCAGATTTTTAAATAACAAATTTAGTTTAGAAAAATTACCTACGAAGACTGAAATAGAGAAGTTAGTTAAATTTATTACAGAAAAAGCAAAAGAAATAGAAGTAAAGATAGCCCAGATAGTAACTCAAACAACACAATAAATAGAAAAATTAAATAGTGATATTAGAGATTTGAAAAAGACACTAGAAGAGCTAAAAGAAATTACTCTTTCATGAGTAGACCAACTCTAGCCCACGAAGAAGCCTCAAAACTAATATGTCACGACCCAATTCGCGAGTCGTGGTGGCACCTAAACCATCCCTCCGAGTAGGCGGACCACATTACAAATAACAAGTTAAATAAGCGAAAAATTAAATAAGGAGAAGTTATCAAGCCTTAAATACTTATCATAACTAGAAATGTCACGACAACCCCAAAATCGGGTCAAAGGGTACAAGAGCGCTAAACATAGTCTGGGATAAAAGTCTGAAAACACCCGAAGGCTACGTACTGTCTGTCGAATAAAAAAAAATAGAATTAAGTAAGAGGGTCCTTCAGGGGCCACAGATGACCAAGTAGCTCACCCTGAATGACCGAAAGATGTCACCCTCGCGTATCAGCCACGGGGCGTAGAACGGAGCTCGGATCGTACTCGCACTCAACAAAAAATGCAAACAAGAGTAGTATCAGTCCAACACTAGTATGGGTAAGCATCATAGGCCGACAATGATTAGATAACGCATGAAGAAGTGGAAACTAACAAGTAGCACATAGAGCAAACAGGTATGGTCACGTATCGTATACGAGTAAAGTGTAAAGGAATCATGAAATCAACCAAGACAGATATAGTTCACCAAATAATCAGTCAAATGTATGAGTGGATGAATGCAATGCAATGCAACAGTCACCTTTCTCACTCTACTCTCGTACACACATGCTAAGGACAGTGCCTCAAAGCCGTGACCCATAGGGGACACGAAGTCTATGTACCACTCGTGCTCTCCGGCGTAAAACCTCGGAGGCCTATCAATCACTCTCAATCTCCGCAAAGACCTCGAGTCTCTCTATTACTCTCAATCTCCAAAGAAAGACCTCGAGTCTCTGCTCCTCTCGATCTCCTTAAAGAAGGACCTCGCAGTCTCTCAATCACTCACCCCACCATCAGACAACATAAGAATAATATGAAAAGCATGCCCCGCATGATATCGATCCTCAACAATATCGCCAATATACAATCAACAAGTACAAGTCATGTTACTGTTCACAGTTCAATTATCAATATAACACTTTCCTTTCATGTGATGAGTGAGGTATATGACAGAGATACAAATAGGTGATGTCACGACCCAACCCCGTAGGCCGTGACTAGTGCCCGAGTTGGGCACCCAAACACACTCATCGAACCCGAATCACACACAAATAGCTTACGCACATACGAGTATCAAACGCCGTCTCAAACACAACCATACACATACATAGAAGCCGCGAGGCTATCAATGGCACAACGGCCCAAAATATATATATATATATATATATATATATATATATATATATATATATATATATATATATATATATATATATAAGCCGACAGACGAACAGGATCGCCCAAAACGTATAACATACGAACACACCTGTACAGGGTAGGCACACAACCCACATATACGTCTACATGCCTCTAAACAAACCAACAGAATCATATGACGGGACAGGGCCCCGCCGTACCCCTGAACACACACACACATATGCAACGAACGAGTATATACCAAGATATAGGCTCTGGGATAAAAGGAGCACTCCAACACGACGCAGATAGGTCTCTAAATCGGCGGATCGCCAACCGGGCGTCGTACTGCGGGCATGAAACGCCCCCCGAAGAAAGGGGGTCATTTAAATATGTACCGATATGCAAAGCAGAAAATACAAGAATAACCGAGTCACACTCGAAATGTAATACCGAAAGTAAGTACATTTCCAAAATGCCAAATGTTTATTTTCAAAATAGAAAGCATGCAAAGTGGCATTTAAAAATATGGTCGCCCGTCCGTCGATGGCGCCATAACACAACATAACACTAAGGTTTCAAATCTCCGTACAACCCCGAACGTAACACATCATCACAACACATCATAAGCCATATCACAGCATAACTCCATAAACGGAACCCGGCCCTATAGCGAGGTCTCGGGAACCGTAACACAGCATAACACCGGAATATATCATAGTGCGCACGACAACAAAACCGGCCCGGGAACAGGTGAAAGATGTACCAACAAAACGCACGAGCAGAGTCGTGAGTAACCATATGCATAAAATCGTTATCATAAGTTCAAAAAGTAAGTAAAATGACCATACTTGGGAATCGGGAAAATCGTCATACCAAACTCTTTTCAAACGTCATCGAAATGTACAAAGGAAGGTCGCGGGACCCACGGACGAGTGTGTCAACCCGAGCCGGGCCCGCCTATGGAAAACATACTCATCACACGTCATACAACCTCCCACAACGATATCGAGGCAATCCGAGCCCTTAGTCGAAAGTTATGAACGTTCGTAGTTTCAACATCGTATAAGAATAAGGCTCTTTTGAAAACCAAACTTTTATGCAATTTAAGAAAAATCAATTATTCCAAAACATCAAAGCCAATATTTTTCTCACATCAACGTACGAATACCAAGAGAAAAACGCGAATCATAGACATGCTCGGATTGTGAGAATAGAGTTTTCTCGAGGCTCGTGTCGTAGCCTATGTACAACTAAGACATGCCAAAAGAAAGAAGAGTTAAGCTTTACATACCTCGCTCGCACACAACGCTAATCCAAATCAAACTTATATCTCGAATTCTCCAAGATCTACATAACATTAATAAATACCAACGTCAACCATAAGCAGTTAAGAGCTCATTTCCAAACTAACACATAATTCTATGGAAATTTGGGCAGCATTTCCCCCGTAAATGCACAACCCCGAGAATTCAACTCGGCCAAATTCAACAACAAAACAACACCAACAATCATTCCAACAATATCCATAACCAATTCGAAACGCATTCGAACATTAAAAATTCTTCTCCACACATTCTAACAACATTCCAATTATGCTCACTACAACTACATACATACAAACCAACATGTAATCAAACTAACGCACATTCAATTATCAATCCAAAACCATTCAAACAATATTCAAGAACTCTTTAAATAATTCATACAATATTTCCAACAATCCAACAAATACTCCAATCCACCCGAAATTGTTCCCAAACCCGAGAACCTCAACTCTAACACATTCCTCGATTTCAAATCATGATTTACTCCAACAATCCACACTCTAACCATGTCATTTCCATAAACATAAAAATTACACCAAATACACAAAATCTTCCAAATCAGCCCATAACACTTACCATACCAATTTGAGTCATTCAACTCTCATTTCCAACACAAAATCCACATAACAACAACAACCAAAATTCCAAGAAAACTAATTCATTTCTTGACACACATAAAGGCCATATTCGGCCAACACACCCATATATATATACTTCATGATTTTCATTCATTTCAACACTCCACAATAACCAAACATGCTACATAAACTTAGTTCATCACTTAGACATACACACACATGCACACGGCCACACACCATAGCACACGGCTCAACTTCATGTTGCCATATCTCATGAATTTCATCCATATCAACATACAACAACACACATAAACCTTCCATAACTCATAAAACAAGATTAGAACTTACCTTTCTTCACAACTCCTCAACTTGTCCAAAGTTGGCCAAGGATGAAAACGAACAATCCAACGCTTGAAACAACAACTCCACGTTACCAAGCACCCTTGAATTAGTAGATTTGCTTAGAAGAAATAATTTTGGGATGGCTTAATCTTGGTCTTGATTTTGGAGGATCTTGGCCGAATGGTTGATGGTGTTTGCTCTCCAAGGTTCTTGATTTTTCTAGGTGATGAAGATGATGATAAAATGGTCCCTTAAGTCATCTTCTTATTACAAATAATGGCCAACCATGTGGCCATGGCCCACTCCAAAGGTGGCCGGCCACATGGCCTTGTTTTACTCCCTCCTTTTTTTCAATAATTGGCCACTTCCAAATATTCCATCTTTGGTCCCAATTTTTTTTTAAATGCTCCATGTCAATAAAATCATACACACTTAGGTCTTACAACACAATCGAAGGTCAAACGTCTCGACTTCGCGTCCCGGAATGGTCTTAACCCTAACTTATCATAGTTAACCCGAATCGTCCCGACGTTCCAAATACGGGATATAACAGGTGATAATCACATAAAACAACACATATGACGACAAGCCCACATAACAGCTGACGAAACC
Source organism: Lycium ferocissimum (assembly GCF_029784015.1). NCBI lineage: Eukaryota > Viridiplantae > Streptophyta > Magnoliopsida > Solanales > Solanaceae > Lycium > Lycium ferocissimum. The sequence goes on from NW_026725450.1 coordinate 78,723, forward strand.
AACCTAGTTGGATTTCACCTCCACTTCATGCCCGAAGACCTATCATGCTATCCCCGTCACTTTCTTCAACTACATACAATTCTCTAATCATAGTCTAACTAAAGTAAACCATAACCTACCTCAATACCGAGCGGTGCCACGATCGATCAAACCAATGCCTTTCCTTTGCGTAGAGAGCCTCCGAACGATCAAAATCTGTCGTCAAATGTGCAGTTTTACGTTAGAATACGAATCTAAGGACACCCATATTGCTATATTTATATTCGAAACCCAAAAACGCAACCCAAAAAGTGACCTCGGGCCCACAAGGGCAAAACGGGAATTTTATTGGAAATTCATTTTACCCATAACCTATTATTCAATTACATGGAGAGTGTGTCAAAGTTGAAGTGCAAGGAAATAACATGAGAAAAATCCCAAAACCGAAAGCTAAAGTGTGACAGCACTTCAACCCCCTTAGTAATATGGGGAATCCATCAACTATTTACCCATTTTATCACGATTCATCTAACTATTCCATAGGTATTTACTAATATATTAACATTCTAGTTCCAAGGTAAAATATCCCAACTGTGTATGAAGAAAAGGATGAAACAGTGGCTTCTAATAGCCTAATCTAACTCTCAAAAAGAGTGCTATTAAACTCATGATTGCCATCATCATTACTTAAATCATATGATCCTAACAACTACCTTA
>NW_026725451.1:0-62169 GCF_029784015.1 Lycium ferocissimum
TCCTCATATTTCCACATCCAAAATTTTCATAACCAACTTATGTACCAAACAAAGTCAAATTATAATCTTATCCTTAACTTGTCACAATTATCTCAAATTATCCGAACGCGGAAAAATACGGGGTATAACAATACTGAAGTAAAGAGTACGGAAAAATCATGAGGCTTGCCTTTTGAAAAAAATTTGTCATACATATACATACATCGGTAGATAAAATCATATCTTAATCGTATCATTATATTATCGTACATCTATACCGTACCCGGCCCTCTAATGAGGTACTCGGTGAGTAAAATCATATCATTGTACATATATACCGTACCCGGCCCTCTAGTGAGGGACTCGGTGAGTAAATCATATCATAATCATGTCATCATGCCATCATATATATATATATATATATATATATATATATATATCGGCCCTCTAGTGAGGGACTCGGTGAAGCGTGTCCCGGCCCCGCTAGCAAGGGACTCGGTGTGCCATCCTGGCCGCCATCCCCATCATCACATCATCATATACATATATACATATATAGCGTACCCGGCCCTCTAATGAGGGACTCGGTGAACAATGCGAGAGGAATGTGCACGAATACGTACCCGGCCGGGACTCGGTGAAAGACATATTGAGCTTGCACGAGCAGAGTAGTGAGAAACCATATGCACATAAATCATCATAGACTCAATGAAGTAGGTAGCCGACGTTCGAAAGTCAAAGTGGACATCATGTTAAGTTCTTTCAAAAACAAGTCGTTAGGACTATTCAAACGTAAACCTCGGGCCCACGGATATGCATTAAACCAATCCGGCCCGTACATGAAAGTTAAAGTCATTACGTGTCATAGGATCATTTGTGAACGTATTAAAGCAATCCGGTTTCGTTTACGAAAGTTGGGGACGTTTTTAGACATAGGATCTTTAGGAACAAAATTCTTTATACCATGTTTGAATTCCAAGCATACATAAGACTTAAGAACCATATGAAGTATGTTACATCATGAAGCAAATAACAATCATATACATACTCGGAACGTAAGAGCGGAGTTACCCCAAGCACAAATCATGTCATACCTTAATTACGTCTAAGACATGCCAAAGAAGGAAAGAGTAAGCCTTACATACCTTAGCCGCTTCCTAAGCTAATCCAACCTTAAGTCTCGACTTCTCATAATCTACAATAACGTCATTAGGTATCGATCATTAGCCATAAGCACTTAGGCATTCAATACCAAATTAACACTTTATCTACCGAAATTTCGGTACAAAGCATTTCCCCTATAAATTGGACATCCCGAGAATTTAACTCGGCCAAATCATTATCAACAATACCAACAAACATAATAACAATGTCAATATTCAATCCCAAATGCATTCTAACATTAATAATTCCTTTCTACACAATTCGGCAACATTTCATTTATATTCAAATAACTACATACGATCAATTCACTACCAATGCTCATATATTCGATTACTAATCCGCAACCATTCACACATGATTTAAGAACATTCCAAGCATTCCATACAATATTCAAAACGACCCAACCAATAGGCCACTCCACCCGAAACTTTCCAAATGCCATAAGAATAACAACAATACGTTTCTTTCTTTCAATTTCATCAAATACATCAACAACCACATTTTACAACATCATTCATGTAAATATAAGAAACCATATTACCATTATGCTAACTTCTACATTAGCTTACAAATGATCCCAACCTCAACTTGTATCATCCAACACCTTCATTTTCATTACATAATCCACAACACAACAACCAAATTACACTAAATAAAATTTGTTCATTCCTTGCCAAACAACATAACCTATTTTCGGCCACCACCACCAATCCACACCTTCCATGATTTTCTTCCATTTTCACACATTACAACAACACCCAAACAAGCTATATAGAATTAATTCACTACTCCTATACAACACACACTACACACGGCCTAGACACAACACACACGGCCCAACTTCAACTCAACATATTTCATGAGTTTTCATTCATTTCTTCACATCACAACATGCACAAACACCTATCAAACATATAAAGATGATTAAATCTTACCTTCCACTTAACTTCTTCCTCGGCTAGAATTGGCAAATCGCGACAACAAGCGGTTTTCTTGTTCCAACAACTACTCCACGTCGACGAGGACCTTCCAATTGATATGAAAGCTAGAAGAAACAAATTTTTCTTGGAAAATTTTCATGGGGCTGGTTCGGCCAGCCCCCTCTTGACCGTTCTCCTTCTCCTTTTTTTTTCTCTCCACATTTCTTGAAATTTCTAGGAGATTAAATGGTAAAGATGACTAAGTTGTCATCTTATATTACCATATATTAGTAATACATGTGGCCTATGGCCCACATGTCACATGCAAGGCCACATGGCCATTTTTTTCATGACTCCTTAGTTTCCAAAACTTCACTTTTAGCCCCAAATTTTCATGAAATGTCTAACTTCCCATAATTCATTTTTTTGGTCCCATATTTCATAAAATATTAGTTTTCCATAATTCCACTTTTACCCCAAATTTTCCTTAATATCTCCATCCCATGAAATCATAAGGGACTTATGCCTTACAACAAAGTCGGAAAATAACCTTGTCCATAACTCGTCGCAACCAACTTAAAAATATTCCGACGTACAAAATGCGAGATATAACATCCTTCCCCCCTTTAGAACATTCGTCCTCGAATGTTCAACTAGTCGTATAGGGTCTTAAGGATCTCGAGGGGGGGGGGGGGTTTCTTTACTACCATAACATGCAATCTCATTTACCAATCATATTTCTCTTTCATTTCCTCCTCAGGTTCGCAAGTCATTTCCTTTCTGTCATCATTCCGCCACGGTGCCTTAACGGAAGCTACGTCTTTAGCACGCAACCTTCTTGCCTTATGTATTATGTAGCAAAGCCTAATACATCTCGGGTTCAACTTTTTCTCGATTCCTTTGAAAGACTTTAATTGTTACTTTACCTTTTTCTCTTAGTCTCTGTCTTTGGAGTCGGTTGTCAAGTAGAGATGAAGTCTCCTCATATAATAACCTTCCCTAGCCGTTCCCGGCTTTAACTACCCTCAATTGATATCAATCCGAAAGAATCTGACACATAAATTCACTCTCTCTTTATGGTCGGCTAGTTGTGATCATCTTGCTTAAATCGTCTTATAACCTCTCTTTACTCAACTTGCAGCATTCTAGGCACATTATCTCGTGTCCTTTCTTTATTTTCACTTCGAACTCTTTTATCGTTCCTTGCTCAGATCTTGCTCTTAATTTTCCGATCACACATGATGTTGTAATCTTTACCCGAACCGGGGGGGGGGGCTCAAATTATTCTGAGAATCGCCTCAACGTTGTTTCGCTAATCCTTATGTTTCACCTTATCTTTGCCTCTTCCCTCCTACCACCAAAGACGTCGGAATACATTTTGGTTCAACCATAAGCATGTCTTGTTCGTTCTCAGTACTAGTTCCACCTCGGTAATTTATCTCAACCCATCCTAACATCTTTCCTTAATGCACCCAAGGTATTATCACCGTATTGTTGTTACCGACCCTAAACTTTTCTCGTTAAGCACTTACTGGGTCTCACCTCCAGTGTATAAATATTCGTAGGTAACATGACTGCCCTTGCACGACCTGCATATTTAGTCTTAGTCACGATCGTTTCTTTTCCTGGCTCGTATTATTCCGCATCTTACTCCCGTGCTCGCATTTGCTAGGAGTCTACCTTGTCATACTCCTTTTCCCTGCTTTTCTTACTTTTTACCATAGGAAATTTTTCTGCTAGCAACCCCTCTATTGTCTACACCTTAACCTCTAATCCCGTATAGCCGTACTACCTTTCCCAATATCTCCGTAAGCTACTCGTTACTTTCCTTCATCGTATTTCCTCTTTAAGTCTCCACTTTCGGATACTTCTCTCTCATCGATTATTACCCCGACTTCTATGCCTTTCGATCTCTCTAGCTTGTCTCAAAGAAAGAGTTTTACTCCGCGGCCCAAGCATTCGTATTCAGGGCATCGTAGCGTCGATTGTCTTCGTCTTACACTTGTATCTCTCTCCCTCGCTTCCTCCCTTTAGGGGTGTACTTATACTGTCGCCCAATTCTACTTTGCCCTACGTCCGCATTTCCAATCTTGATTAGATAACACTTTTATTTCGATATTTTAATTCTCTCGCCGTTCATTACTCATTTTCTTTCCTTTCCAAATGTCGTTGCATTAACACTTTCCAAGCTTAACTTGTAGTGAAACAACGTCAACTTACCTTGTAACATGTGCACTCTTTATGTATATTTTTTTCCACTTAAACCTCGTTACTCTGTCCAATTAATGCCTTCCATACACCACCACATTGATTACCGGAATACATATATCCATTGATCTAACCATGTACAGGATATCCCGTGCGTACCTATGTACACATATAGTCCCTACTATCTTGCTTACAAGATATCTCTATACACTATTCCGACTCACCCTAATCCAGAGCTGCGACGTACCTTTTTCCTCTTTATCGGTCCAATTCGCCTCGTTCTGCGCGAACTTTTTGGGTTTCTGCCCACTCCTCAGACTCTTAATTTGTCCTTAAGTCATTCTAACTCCTTATTTACTTCTTGCGTCTGAATTTACAGAATTTTCGGAAAACTTCCCAGGGGGTCACCCATCCCAGGATTTCTCTCGCTTCAGCACGCTTAACTTTGAAACTTCGATGAAATACGATGCCTTAACGCCAGTATAATCGCGTCCACCTCACCGCATTACCTCCGTCACGTGATATGGAGTAAGTCGAAGTCTTAACGGATTTCGAAGCGCTCTTATAGCATAATTACTATTTTACCCCTCCTTTGGTCCTCGGTATTCGCTTTTCACCTGTGGATATGATTACCTTTCACCTGTGGATATGAACACACCCCGATCGCCGTTACTTATAACTCCTCAGTTACCAGCCTTTGGATTTCTGCTCTCATTTTACCTTGTTCCTCATCCTTTCTACAACCGAGTCTTTCACAATCCCGTCACTTCTGACACCTCCTTAATTACGCGTGTCATGGTCTGTTACTATACCATTGTCTCACTCCCTTCTTATTTCTTTCTTCCGATTACCCTTTCTTTCTTACACTCACTATCTTTTCTACTGTCATATAACCCTTATTCCAGGTTTCCCTTACAGAACCTGATAAGTCTCGCTTATTCGCGCTATAGTTCACTTTTCCGTTTCACACTTACTTTTATATTCTAACTACGTAGACCACGTCATAACTTTAGCCGCTTTCTAATTAGGCTTTACTTATTTCCATAACAGTCCTCGCTATACTCATATTACATCCTGTTCGTAATCAATCCGATAATATAACACCTCTTAATCCTTTACCTTTTCTGATCCACTTTATCCTTATTATTTCACCGCTTGCCTTATTAGTGCATTCATGCCCGTTGCAATTCTTTTCCTTGCACTCTTGTCTTAATCGCACTATTACCTCTTTTGACTATAAGCGCGTCATAATTCGTCCCCGCTTTATCGGTTTGGTCGTTGCCTTAAATAACATTTCATCAAAATTTACCAGCTCGAATCATCTCTTAGGATTACCAGATCTTTCCCAATCTTTTCACCGTGTCGATATCGAACTTCTAATTGTTGTTATCCCCAATTCCGCAATTAACTTCTTTCCCGAGGTCGGCTGCGCTCATATCTTAGTCAATTTTTTTTTCATTGCTATTGGCACGACCCCGTCTCCAGACATATCCCAAACCTAAATCTCATTCTTTCTTTGTTTCTGGAGAAATTTCGGCAGAGTTTCCTTTGTAACTGTTGCTATCTCAAAACCTGTACACAGGAAATACCAACAATGCCTTACAGGGCCAACATATATATATATATGCATATCATATCATATCACGGCCTCACAGGGCTCCCAACATCATTGGCAGTAAAAATAATAAACATACCTTGTAGGCCCAGCTCAAACTGCACCTATTACACTTTCTTATTTACTTTTTCTTTTGATCTTCAACTCGTATTTCCATCGTACTTCCATATCTTACCCGACATGTATCTTTCGTACCGTTGCTTACCTGCGTGCTTCGTAGCTTCCAATATCGCGAATCGCCTTCTTCTATCGACGGCATTCTTCTGTTGAAATTGAAGGTTAGCGAAAGAAATCTCATTTCCTACGACTTGGCTCTACGGCACGATCTAAGATATCAAAGAAGAGTAACCATCCTAGATGCCCCGTAGCCTCCTCGTTTATAAATGGCGCGCTTCACACCATAAATAGGACTCTACCGGACACGACTTTGCGTACAACCCCCTAGGACGAACCGCCCGATACCAATTTGTCACACCCTAATTTTCGTTAGGGCGTGATGGGCACCCGACCCTTATTCAGGGCCGAGCGAACCCACTGACTCACATAATACTCACAATCACGCTGACTCTCAAATCATGACACAAATACATAATGAAAATTTTTCGAACAATAATATGCTTTTTGCCTTTCTCGAATCAATGAAAATCGAATATATAGAAACATACAGAGCTTATAATACAATGCGTAATAACTCGTCGGCTTACATAGCCGCTTACATAACCGACATCTTATACCCACGACACTGTCTGCAAAGTCTCTAACACGGAACATGAATCCATATCATAATGCTCAGACTCGGCAGCACTCCGGAGAAAATGGAGCTCGCCAATCCCGCTGGAACATCTCCTGCTAATATCTTCAACTCATCTGGGTGTACCTGCGCGGCATGAAACGCAGCCCCCGAAGAAAGGGGGTCAGTACGGAATATGTACTGAGTATGTAAGGCATGAAATATAGTAAGCGGGACCATACTGAAGTAAAGAGTACGGAAAAATCATAAGGCTTGCCTTTTGAAAAACATTTGTCATACATATACATACATCGGTAGATAAAATCATATCATAATCGTATCATCATATTATCGTACATCTATACCGTCAATGAGGGGCTCGGTGAGTAAAATCATATCATTGTACATATATACCGTACCCGGCCCTCTAGTGAGGGACTCGGTGAGTAAATCATATCATAATCATGTCATCATGCCATCATATATATATATATATATATATATATATATATACATATATATACCCGGCCCTCTAGTGAGGGACTCGGTGAAGCGTGTCCCGCCCCGCTAGCAAGGGACTCGGTGTGCCATCCGGCCGCCATCTCCATCATCACATCATCATATACATATATATATATATATAGCGTACCCGGCCCTCTAATGAGGGACTCGGTGAACAATGCAGAGGAATGTGCACGAATACGTACCCGGCCCGGGACTCGGTGAAAGACATATTGAGCTTGCACGAGCAGAGTAGTGAGAAACCATATGCACATAAATCATCATAGACTCAATGAAGTAGGTAGCCGACGTTCGAAAGTCAAAGTGGACATCATGTTAAGTTCTTTCAAAAACAAGTCGTTAGGACTATTCAAACGTAAACCTCGGGGCCCACGGATATGCATTAAACCAATCCGGCCCGTACATGAAAGTTAAAGTCATTACGTGTCATAGGATCATTTGTGAACGTATTAAAGCAATCCGGTTTCGTTTACGAAAGTTACGGACGTTTTTAGACATAGGATCTTTAGGAACAAAATTCTTTATACCATGTTTGAATTCCAAGCATACATAAGACTTAAGAACCATATGAAGTATGTTACATCATGAAGCAAATAACAATCATATACATACTCGGAACGTAAGAGCGGAGTTACCCCAAGCACAAATCATGTCATACCTTAATTACGTCTAAGACATGCCAAAGAAGGAAAGAGTAAGCCTTACATACCTTAGCCGCTTCCTAAGCTAATCCAACCTTAAGTCTCGACTTCTCATAATCTACAATAACGTCATTAGGTATCGATCATTAGCCATAAGCACTTAGGCATTCAATACCAAATTAACACTTTATCTACCGAAATTTCGCAAAGATTTCCCCTATAAATTGGACATCCCCGAGAATTTAACTCGGCCAAATCATTATCAACAATACCAACAAACATAATAACAATATCAATATTCAATCCCAAATGCATTCTAACATTAATAATTCCTTTCTACACAATTCGGCAACATTTCATTTATATTCAAATAACTACATACGATCAATTCAATACCAATGCTCATATATTCGATTACTAATCCGCAACCATTCACACATGATTTAAGAACATTCCAAGCAATCCATACAATATTCAAAACGACCCAACCAATAGGCCACTCCACCCGAAACTTTCCAAATGCCATAAGAATAACAACAATACGTTTCTTTCTTTCAATTTCATCAAATACATCAACAACCACATTTTACAACATCATTCATGTAAATATAAGAAACCATATTACCATTATGCTAACTTCTACATTAGCTTACAAATGATCCCAACCTCAACTTGTATCATCCAACACCTTCATTTTCATTACATAATCCACAACACAACAACCAAATTACACTAAATAAAATTTGTTCATTCCTTGCCAAACAACATAACCTATTTTCGGCCACCACCACCAATCCACACCTTCCATGATTTTCTTCCATTTTCACACATTACAACAACACCCAAACAAGCTATATAGAATTAATTCACTACTCCTATGCAACACACACTACACACGGCCTAGACACAACACACACGGCCCAACTTCAACTCAACATATTTCATGAGTTTTCATTCATTTATTCACATCACAACATGCACAAACACCTATCAAACATATAAAGATGATTAAATCTTACCTTCCACTTAACTTCTTCCTCGGCTAGAATTGGCAAATCGCGACAACAAGCGGTTTTCTTGTTCCAACAACTACTCCACGTCGACGAGGACCTTCCAATTGATATGAAAGCTAGAAGAAACAAATTTTTCTTGGAAAATTTTTCATGGGGCTGGTTCGGCCAGCCCCCTCTTGACCGTTCTCCTTCTCCTTTTTTTTCTCTCCACATTTCTTGAAATTTCTAGGAGATTAAATGGTAAAGATGACTAAGTTGTCATCTTATATTACTATATATTAGTAATACATGTGGCCTATGGCCCACATGTCACATGCAAGGCCACATGGCCATTTTTTGCATGACTCCTTAGTTCCCAAAACTTCACTTTTAGCCCCAAATTTTTATGAAATGTATAACTTCCCATAATTCATTTTTTGGTCCCATATTTCATAAAATATTATTTTTCCATAATTCCACTTTTACCCCAAATTTTCCTTAATATCTCCATCCTATGAAATCATAAGCGACTTATGCCTTACAACAAAGTCGGAAAAACATAATGAGAGTTGGCTAGTGATACTGGAGCACAATTGTCTATTATATGTTAAATGAGCTATAAGATGAGTGGTAATGTAGTAAGTGAATGAATCCCTATGGATGAGTTGATAGAAATAAGGACCTTTTATTTGTTGAGGCAAGTGGTAGGCGATGTGTCTTTGTTGACTTAGTTTTGCCTACCATGCTTATTTGCAGATTCTATTACTGCTATGTTATGCTAGCCATTGTTGGGCTATGATGCTTACTAGTACTAGTGTTGTACAGATACTACTCTTGGTACATCCCTTCCGGGTTGTAGAGTTTTCAGGATATTGATTGATTGGAGTTTTCCAGAAGATGCTCGGTGCCTATCTTGAAGGCCTCCATCATTCTCCCTCATAAATGGAGGTTAAGTCTTTATATTATTATTGTAGTCAGTCTTCGGTATTAGTCACTCTTGTACTAGTCTAGACCAGGTCATGGGAAAAATGAGTCAGTGTATTTATTAAATTGTTGTAAACACTTCCGCTATTTTGTTTAAATATATTGGTTTGACTTCTGCGTCTTTATTATAATAAATCTCGAAGGATAATGAATTTCATTTTTTACTTGTATATGATTTTGTTTTAGGTTAAGGATTCGCCTACAGATGTGGGAAAGGTAGGTACCCCCGCGATCCTAAAATGGGTCGTGATAAACTAGGTACTCTCATCTCACGGGTAGGCCAAATAAGCTTCAAAAAGAGTTTTACTTTCACCAGAAAGCCTAAGATCACTTTCTCAATCTAACGAATCTAATATTGCGGTGAAAAACCAACGAGGCAAGTTCTAGTTGATACAAGAAAACACAAGAGAGCGATCAAATCCTTACCACAAAATGCACACGAACTACAAGAACCACTACACTTTTATCTCTCTATTGAATACAAGGCTATTATCTAATAAAGATTCAAACACAAGTACACATAGAGTCACAAAATAAGGCATCATTCAAATGTATGACTACTCCCCTTTTCTGAAATACAACTTTTTTGAGTAGTGTTATCAAAACCTAAAAGAAGCTACACATGCTAGAAACTACATCTGTGTACAAACCAAGTCAAACTACTCTATTGCTAAGCCATGGTTACTAAAAATAAACCCTTGGAAAAGAACTATTCTAAGAAAAAACATGGGAAACTAACAAAAAACTAACACAAACTACAAAGAAAAACATGCAACTATATGCAATATTGTCAAGCCACGAACAATCCAAAAACATACATGGTACCCCACCCCCAAATTTTAAAAGCATGCATTGTCCTTAATGTATAAAATAAAATCATAAGGAACAAAAGCTTGAGGGGCTCGCACTAGGCGCTCTTGCTACATCCCGTGTTTTCATAAGTTTAGATGCGTTGTAGTAAATCCACATGAGTTTGAAGGGATTAAGATCACTCATGAGGTTATAGAGGGTTTATGACAGTATTATTGTAAGACCTCGTGAATTTGACAACCTTGATACTGTTAGATATTATTTTGAAATGGTATTTTCTTTCAAGTGAAACATTTTTGTAAAATGTTTGACAAATACAATTTTATATCATTATTGACATTACTACTTTTTGGATTAAATTATACACATGATATGAGGAAGTTTATAGATGGGATTTTCTTTATTACAAAGATAGGAAATATTAAGAAAAGAAAGTTATCTTTTTACGGTTTTTGAGTATTATACTAAAATTTACACTCATGAAAATAGATTGAAAAAATTAGAATTTGATAAATTATATAGATATATATTTGGTAGGTGTTTTATTGAAATATTAGTATGTATTTTAACTTTATGCTTATGATTTATCAATAAAATAAGTGTAATTTTAGAAGTGGTTAATTCAGAAAATATTATTTTATATATATATATATATATATATATATATATATGTACACACACACACATTTAAGTACTATCACGCAGTATTTTAGGAAAGACATGTGTCAAAGAGAGCACTCCACTGCCCAAACATTAGGCTAGTGGAGGGACACCTATGTTATATTCATTCTTATCAATTTGGGAACAAAAACATAGTTGAATTTGGGATATTTTTGTTGAGGAGGGAGAAAAGAAATAAATTCTGAACTTATTTTTATTCTTAGACGAGCAACAAGGTACAACAATTGTTTTTGTCTCCTTTTTTATTTTCAAAAGAAGTTCTGCAACTCATCACCCTTGTATATATGCATCAACTAAACTTCTAGACCCTCTCTTCCTCATTGTTATTTTTAAATTAGTGACCTGTATCAAATGTTTTTCCCCCCTTTTCAAGATTGAGTATAGCTATCTTGCTTCGTCAATTTCATGATTATAATAATCGATTTTTTCTTGATCCTAGCAAGTCGGAGATTACTTTATAGTGAATTATGGTGCGGGAAGCTTTTAAAGAAAGCGAACCAAGTTTGATCCGCAATCTACAACATTTTACAAGGCTCATATGAGCAACTAAGGTAAGTATTTGTTAAGAACTCACGGGACGGTGATCGGAAGCCGTGAGTTCAATTTGTAGTAATTGTATAAGTAAGTTATGGGTTGTTTTCTTATGTGGCATGGAGATCAGTAGGGGTGTTGGTAGCTCATGTAGAGCTTTCCTGCTGCAAAAAGGAGGTCGGGTGTGAAGTAGACCATTGTATAAAGCTTCGGGAGCTCGTCACTCTTTGATTGCTTGATGATAGTGTTGGTATAGTTGTAGTATGTTGTTGGGCTATTGGCTATGTTGATATTAGTTGTCTTAAACATGTTAACCTATATTTGAAGAATTGACTCATTGTGGTCATTCGAAGATCGAATCGAGGTATGTAATGGCTATTCTTTCCTTCATTTGGCATGACTCATTAGAAAGTGTACTTGACGAGAGGAAACTTAAGCAGTTCAATTGCCGTAGGTACTCTATTCTTGTATTTGGTGCCCTTACTACCTCAGATTGTGCCATGTGTAGTTGAGTCGAGAGTTTTGTGGCTCATAAGCCAATTCCAAAGTCTATTAGCGTTCAGTTGACTCGTCACATGAGTGTGTATCATAAATAGTAGATGAACCAGCTTGTAAGAGGTCTTATCAATTGTGTCTCAAAATCCCAGCTGCGCGTAGTAGTTGTTGGCGTGTAATAAGAGTCAAAAACTTAAGACATAAGTTGTAATAAGATGTTCTATCTATATACGTATTGGTCTTTGACCTTGCCCAGTTAATTCCATCCCAAACTACTAAACTCTCATTAGATGGTGTACTACTCGATATGATCTCATAGAGTATTTGAAAATCGTTAGTTGGTCTTCATGAGGTAAGAGTCCCAAGAGGTAGGTGGTAGCAAGAGTTGGGTCTACTTGCTAGTGGTTTAGTTATCTAAGCCTACCTCATCTACCTTTTTATTTGATTATAGATGCGTTTTTCATGAACTACGAAGGTATGTGAATTCTTCATTTACATTACTTGTAAGCAATTGTATGCATCGTATGTTGTCATGTTAGAAGAGAGCTTTCGTTGAATAAGGTAATACGCAGATAAACTAGCCGAGTTGAGAAAAGCGGCTCGTTAGTCCTTGTGGCTTATTTGCTAGCCTTTGAGCCTATTTGCTAGCCTTCAGACTTACTTGTTAGCGATCGACACTTATTAGGTGGCCACCGAGGCCTACTTGTTGGCCTTCTAAGGCCCATTTGTTGCTCTAGTGAGCGTATTTGCAAGACAGAGAATAGTTGTACTTATAGGCGTAACTTAAACCCATCGTGACATTTCATTTAGTACAGTTAGTAGGAGTCTCAATAAAATACAGCTTACAGGTATGTGACAATTTTCGTTACACTTGTGTTTACCTTGATACTTGTTTCTATTTAAGGTCTCAATAATCATGGTTATCATTATCTACCGAACATACTGGGTACATTATTTTATACTGGCGCCTCTTTTGTCGGGGGTGCTGTAGGTCCAGGTTCGCAGGTGACAGTTGTGTGAGTAGACGCTCTAGTTGATTAGCAGAATTTTGGTTCCTGGAGTAGCTGAGTCGAGTCATTTGTGATTTAGTTATACAGGCTAGTTCGGTAGGCTGAGGCCCTGTCCCGACCAAGTTGTTTTGTCAGACACTCTTAGAGGCTTTTGTATACTGATAGACACATGTGGCAACTAGTGTTGTGTAAGTAATGTGTTTTTACAGTTGAGGCCTCGTAGGCCTGATTATCTATATACTTGTTTGGGTTCTTATTGTTGCAGGTGATTGACATAGTAGACTACTTACACTGCTGAGATAATACTTATCTAGGTGTGGCACCAGGTGCCCTCTACCCCACTAAGCTTGGGGTGTGACAGCTCTCCTGAGTCTGGCTCGTGAAAGCGGCCTCTGATTGGGCATCAGTGCCCTGAGACTGTGGAACGGGTGCACTTGTCTATGAAAATGTCTTTCTCAAGCTTTAGTGGCCATGGGGAAGTAGCACGGCCAAGTGGAGTGGTTCCCTCGGGTGGTGGAGGCATAGTATTCGATGTTGAACTACCACATCAGAAGTCCTGGCAATGCTAACTATCTCGATCTCGCCTTGTGGCTCATGTGCCAGTCCACTTGTACTGTTCATAGAGGTCTCTCTAAAAGACTGTACCTTAACTGCATGAATATCATTTGCTCGGTCAAATGCAAGTCTTCCTCATGAATAACCTCAACAACATCGGGCTTCTTCACAAGCCCCTCCTTATTAGTCTCATCATCCTCGTCATAAAATCTCCCTTCTTAGAGTCATGCGAGGTCTCACCAGGGTCCTCTCTGATATAATAATAAAAAGGAAAGATAAGAAATAGACAGGAAATTAAGGATAGAATAGATTGACACAATTGAATAAGGCTAAAAGACAACCCTAACCATAAAAGATTAAGATCTTCAATTAGATTACTCAAAAACACCAAACTCTTAAGGAAACCAAAAGGGAATGATTTCCCAATCAACCACCTTCTCAACAATTCAAACAACCAAAAGCTTCAACAATCTCTCAAACACTCAATTTTAGAGTTTTACAAGTTTTCAATATCTCATCAAAATAATCTAAGTCTCCCATGAAGAAGAAGAGAACTATTTATACTATGCTAGAAATAAAAGATAGCAAAAGGACATAAACACCTTTAATGAGACAAGGGTCTTGTTTGGCTATACTTCTTTCTTCAAATTCTTGAAATCTCCTTTGCAAGAATAGCCAACTCTTCCTCTTTTAGCCATTGTGGTGACTTCCCATTTCCTCTTCTTCTCTCCAAGCAATCTTCATCAACAAATGGACTTGGGATCCAAGGTGCTCATCAAAAGTATACTCAAGAGCCTCCCGCCTCATGCATAAGCTTTGCAAGTGTTGTAGTTCCCGGGCTTGACTCCTTGTGAATGGCCTTGAGGCAAGTGGGCTTGCATCACTCTCTCCCATCCTTCATGGAGGGATCCCTATGCTCATGCTAACTAATTTCCTCCTTATGAGGTGGGTCACCTATCAAGAAATCAATCTCGACAAACCCCAATTGCTCCACATCCTTCAAGAGCTTTGCTACATCCGCTCGAATGAAGGTCTATTCAACACCACCCGCTCTCTCCTCCTACCTATCAACTCTGTCTGTTAAAGAACAACTGCATCCTCATGAGTTTTTTCTTATGTTGTATGACACTCAATGCTTGACTAAGTGGAGCAAAGTCCACGTTGATCATCTCGGGGATGCTCACTCAAGTTTGACCAGCCTAGCATATGTAGAAGAAACTAGTTGGCCAAGTTTTATATAGCAGGCCTTGGAAATAATGGGAGCAGCTCTGGAGGTGGAAGGGGTAGCTGTAATTGTAGGAGGTCTTTGGAAGAGGTTTGCCAGCAGCTGTGGAATATATGGAATAGGTAGGCCTAGCTGAGGCAGTGGCATTTGTCTCAGTCGCTTAGATGCGGAACCCTCAAGATCAGTCACCTCAAACGCTGGTGATGTGTCAACTGTAGCACTCATCATTCTCTTCTTTCTGATTAGGTTCTCTTCATCTTGATTCTGCAAGATGGCACAAACTACAAGTCCTTCTTTCTCAGTATCAATCAGATACGAATCAAATTGTGGAAGAACCAATTCAATCAAAAATGCGGAATTTAAAGATACGAAGAAAAGGGGATGAGAAAAGAGGATAAAAGCAAGACCCAGTTAGGGTGCATTTATGGGCAACCTTGGATATATTAGATCCAACACCTCCCAATCTAATTCAATCCTAAAAGAAACTATACTATTTGAAATCAAGGCAAGGGAAATTTAATTGAAATCCACAAATGAACAACCCTTCATGAAATCAATGGAATTAAAGGTTCAAAGACCAACAATGGAATCCACCATTAAAGCTACTAAAATAAGCTAAACCCTAGCTAAACAAACTATGATAATCCTATCATCACTCAAATATTCATCATCCAAAATCTAGGTAATGAAATGAAAGACAAGCTATATATACAAGCTAAGTAAAGAAGATTAATAGGCAATTGCAATGCTACCCTTAATGAAGTAAGGGCCTTGTTTGGCTAGTCTACTTATTGTAGTCTTGATTAATTGGCCTTCAATGGCCAAACACGCCCCTCCTTGCATAGATGGCCCTTTAATCAACCTTGCATGCATGGCCTTCACAGCATAACCTTCTTTGCACAAATAGCCAACTCCCGATCTTGTCCAAGTTTGCAAGTGTAGCCAATTTGCAAAAATGTCCCTGTTTGCACGTTTGGCCACTTTGCGCACTTGGCCCCTTTTCTAGTAGCTTCTTCTTCAATCAACTCCCAAGCCACCTTTCACATATCATAAGCCATCTTGTGGCTCTTGTACGAGCCTCCAAAGGCCTCAAACGACTTCCTCATCTTCCATGTAGCTTGTAGAGCTTGATGTCTCATATCTCGTCCTTGAATGTACGTCTTGAAATGAAGTGTGTTAAGTACGATCATATCATCCTCCCTTTCTTCAAAAGGATTCGTCCTCGAATCCGAACCTAGCACAACCCAAGGGAAGGTATACGAAAACATACTCCTCAAGGATTGAGGGTTAGCACACAAAATCATAACCACGCATACATGCCAAGGATGGACAAATTTGTGGTACAACCACACATCAGTAACAATCATGAATAACGTGGGCATACATGAGGTATCAAGAAGTTGATCCCTCCAAGGTTCATGATATAAGGATGCAGTAATAAAACCAATGGATGCAAAATATGAAGTATGTAATGCAACATTGGTTCTATTTGACATGTAGCACAATGTCCAAACAAGGACACTCTCATTTTTCAAACAAGGACTCTCCCAAGATAGTGCTCCCAAATTACACGAGGTGTCACTGGGATCAAATGGGAAGAACATCCACCTAGTATGGTCAAGAACACAATAGGCTAGATCATAAGAGCCTTCTCCCACATAAGATGCATTCTCCATAGGCTCAAGAATGTCATCATATGCAAATAAGTAATAAAGAAAGGTATCACTTAAGACAACTTCCTCATCTATGTCATCCCCCAATATAGCCTCATTATTAGGTTCAAGAATAAGATCATTCAATAGGCTATTAGGAAGTTGAACATGAAAGGAAGAATTTCCAATCTCTAGACAAGAATCTCCTTCCTTTGTAACACTTTCCTTCCCCACAAATGGATCACAATTCCTCAAAGGAAGATTTCCGTCATGGGAAAGAGTGTCATTATTCCATAATGGGTTACTAAATACCTTGTAGTTTCCAAACGACACTACATTTGCAACATTACCAAACTTCCCATTAAGTACATGACTATTCACATGATCAACTATATCAACATCATCACTAAATTGAGGGTCATTAAACACATCACAAGGTTCCTCAAATAGTGAATTATCATTGCACACAAATTGATCAACACAAGTAACCACACTAGTTGGACACAAATTGATCTTGCTAGAAGAATCTATTCGGTCATCACTAGGATCAACTAGTATAGCACCCCTTTTTGGGGAGGATGCCACTTACGAATCAAGAGCAAATTTCATACCTCAACGTTCAAAATAAATTTACTTAATAAGACATTCACAATAATTTAGTAGCGAAAATAGTCCCATGCGAACAAGTTTCAAAAGTGCATACCTAAGTGTGTCAAATGGATCAAGTACAAGTCCCCAAACATATGCAAAATGAACATGCTCATGCAAATGTGATCTTCATCGAAGCTTCCAAATAGTCTACCTCAATTGGCCATCCTTAAGTCTCCCTCGGAACATCACCTACGATAGTAACAAACTATCGCTAAGCATAAAGCTTAGTGGAACATAAACTTAACTACCATTTCATATCAAAAAGAGAAGCAGGCTATGTCAGGAATACTTCAATAAATTCTAGGAATAAGCTTGTCAAAATCATCATCAAGTACATAACGAAAGTACAATGGTTTCAAGGAAATGAAGTATCAAACCAGAACTAAATGAAGGTACGATTCTTTCGAGAAAGTAAATATGATATATTAAAATAGTTCAAGATATCAATATTCAAAAATCTCACATATCACGAAGCTTTCCAAAGCAAATCTAAGAATTTTCACCATTTGGTTAATTTAATAGTGAGCTATGAATCAAATATAAGTGCAAGAAGTAAGTTCAAGACATATGCTCATCCAAATTATAACCAAGTACTTAATCAGTGTACGACACTCCAAGAGAATCACCAAACCATAAGATAGTTCAAGATACTAATATTTCAAATACCAAGTGTCAAGAAAGCCTTCGAAGCTTCAAATACCATGTGTCAAGAAAGCCTTCGAAGCTAATTCTCAAAACATCATTCAGTTAGTTAATTTCGCCCAATACATACGTCATGCCATCACGTCAAGCACTATCGAATATCAAGAAGGACCGAAGCCCCTATCAAGAAGGACCGAAGCCTATATCAAGAAGGACCGAAGCCCATATCAAGAAGGATCGTCACCCAATAATCAAGAGAATCATGAGCCATGTTGATAATGGCTTTCCACTCATACTCGAGAATGGACAAAAGTCCATCATCAAGACGAAATGCACATCTAAAGTCAAGATGGGCAAGATCCGAAATCAGGAAGGGTCGTCACCCCATAAAAAAAATGCAATAACGCTCAAGCAATCCGTAGGTGTGGGCGAACTAAGTGGTCTTACAAAAATGCTTCATATAACACCAATGTGATTTTAGCATACTCATAACTCAATTTACAAAATCAAAATCTCAATGACCATGTTATCATATTGATGTGTCTCAAGATATTCTTCACAGCCCACAAAGCAAGTAAACTATCCAAGCAGCAACAAAACCAATATGCCAACATTTTAAAGTAGATACTATTTCACCAAGATTCAAGCTTCTCACAATATCTCAAACCAAACAAATTGAGATCGAAGTTCAAGTTCAGGTGCAAACCTTGGAACTTTAGAGCTTCTAAAGCTCAAACAAACATCAAGAAGTTATAAATCCCAAAGCAGCAATCAAGTAACTATGCCGACTTCCTTAGCCAATTTCCCTTAACTTGTACAAGAGTATATACATGCCTTAAACACACAATAAAATGTCTAGTTAAGTTCAATAGTTTCAAAGACATCAAAACTAACCACGATATCGGTGAAAATCACCCTAAACTAGCAAAACGAAATTAGACAGATGCTTTCTTTGTCTTGTATTGTGACTCAGTTTCAAAAGTGTAAATAGCAAAAATAGACTTTGTGACCTTAATGAAAGTTGTAGATATATGTCTTGGGGTTTCAGAGAAATTCAAATCACTCCTATAGCAGTTTTGTACAAAAAGATATGTTCAAAATACTAACAGCAGTACCTGTAGGGTTTGCAAAACAAAAATCTGGGCAGCACCTGCCCTGTACTTCATCGCCCCTTTTCGAGTAAATACAAGCAAAACTGAGTTTTGAAGCCTGAAAGAAAGTTGTAGGTCTATGAAATAGCTTTGTAGAACATCTTGAAGCACTTAAAACTAAGCCTTATACAAGGAGTTATGCTGAAAACACTAACAGCAGTCCAATCCAAAAACGGGTTTGTAACTTACCTCAATCGTGTGGAGTTGTTTGGGGCTCAACCAAGGCAAATCTTGATGATTGATATAGTGGATGATTGATATGAGAGGAGAGAAGTTTTTGGGTCTTCTTTTTCTAGAGAAAACGAAACTTATGGAGGTGGGGAGGATAAGAGACAAAGGGTATGTATCTTACTTGATAAGAATGAAAGAAAATAATAAAATAATTTGTATCTTACTTGATAAGAATGAAAGAAAATAATAAAATAAAATAAAATAAAAAGGTTGCCCACTTTTATAAATATCTAATCCATTTAATAAATTAATAAGATAATCATAGTAGGAGTAGTTTATATAACTACACCTTAACACTTCAAACAAGTTTCAATGTCGTCAAGTTCACATTCAAGAAGTGCGAAGTACAATATACCCTTACTATCAAGATGTGGTCAATTGAAAATTCAAGTGTTAGTTTAAAAATTTCGGGGTGTTACAACTCTCTCCCCCTTATGAAATTTCGTCCCAAAATTTACCTTATACTAGTCTCGAAAAGGCATTACAATCAAGTCCACAAAGAAAATTAGATCTTGAAGCATGAAAGGATATCTTTATAACTCGGTTAACAACAACCTGGTGACCCAAGAGATTTCCAACAAGCATATCAAAATCAAGTCCCGTAAAAATCACACCTCTAGAAAATGCATGTGATGAGAAACATAATTGTCCGTAGAACATAGATCAACAACCTCATTGGCCCTATTAAAGAGGAGGTCATGCCTTAGTTCCTATAGAAGAGAATATCACATTGCATGAGGGACATGTACATGATGCATACGAACAATTCAACAAAAGTCCTAGAATCACAACCTAGTCTCTGATACCAAACTTGTAGCACCCCCTTTTTGGGAGGATGCCACTTACGAATCAAAAGAAAATTTCATACCTCAACGTTAAAAATAAATTTACTTAATAAGACATTCACAATAATTTTGTAGCGAAAATAGGCCCATGCGAACAAGTTTCAAAAGTGCATACCTAAGTGTGTCACATGGATCACGTACAAGTCCCCAAACATATGCAAAATGAACATGGTCATGCAAATGTGATTTTCATCTAAGCTTCCAAATAGTCTACCTCAATTGGCCATCCTTAAGTCTCCCTCGGAACATCACCTACGATAGTAACAAACTATCGCTAAGCATAAAGCTTAGTGGAACATAAACTTAACTAACATTTCATATCAAAAAGAGAAGCAGGCTATGTGAGGAATACATCAATAAATTCTAGGAATAAGCTTGTCAAAATCATCATCAAGTACATAATGAAAGTACAATGGTTTCAAGGAAATGAAATATCAAACCAGAACTAAATGAAGGTACGATTCTTTCGAGAAAGTAAATATCATCTATTAAAATAGTTCAAGATATCAATATTCAAAAATATCACATATCACGAAGCTTTCCAAAGCAAATCTAAGAATTTCCACCATTTGGTTAATTTAATAGTGAGCTATGAATCAAATATAAGTGCAAGAAGTAAGTTCAAGACATATGCTCATCCGAATTATAACCAAGTACTTAATCAGTGTACGACACTCCAAGAGAATCACCAAACCATAAGATAGTTCAAGATGCTAATATTTCAAATACCAAGTGTCAAGAAAGCCTTCGAAGCTTCAAATACCATGTGTCAAGAAAGCCTTCGAAGCTAGTTCTCGAAACGCCATTCAGTTAGTTAATTTCGCCCAACACATACGTCATGCCATCACGTCAAGCACTATCGAATATCAAGAAGGACCGAAGCCCATATCAAGAAGGACCGAAGCCCATATCAAGAAGGATTGTCACCCAATAATCAAGAGAATCATGAGCCATGTTGAAGGCGGCTTTCACTCATACTCGAGAATGGACAAAAGTCCATCATCAAGATGAAATGCAAATCAAAAGTCAAGATGGGCAAGATGCGAAATCAAGAAGGGTCGTCACCCCATAATCGAGAATCAATAACGCTCAAGCAATCGTATATGTGAGCGAACTAAGTGGTCTTACAAAAATGCTTCATATAACACCAATGTGATTTTAGCATACTCATAACTCAATTTACATAATCAAAATCTCATTGATCATGTTATCATATTGATATGTCTCAAGATATTCTTCACAGCCCACAAAGCAAGTAAACTATCCAAGTAGCAACAAAACCAATATGCCAACAATTTAAAGTAGATATTATTTCACCAAGATTCAAGCTTCTCACAATATCTCAAACCAAATAAATTGAGAGCGAAGTTCTAGTTCAGGTGCAAACCTTGGAGCTTTAGAGCTTCTAAAGCTCAAACAAACATCAAGAAGTTATAAATCCCAAAGCAGCGATCAAGTAACTATGCCGACTTCCTTAGCCAATTTCCCTTAACTTGTACAAGAGTATATACATGCCTTAAACACACAATAAAATGTCTAGTTAAGTTCAATAGTTTCAGCACATCAAAACTAACCACGATATCGGTGAAAATCACCCTAAACTAGCAAAACGAATGCAGGACAGATACTCTTTGTCTTGTATTGTGACTCAGTTTCAAAAGGGTAAACAAAAACAAATAGACTTTGTGACCTTAATGAAAGTTGTAGATATATGTCTTGGAGTTTCAGAGAAATTCGGGTCACTCCTATAGCAGTTTTGTACAAAAAGATATGCTTAAAATACTAACAGCAGTACATGTAGGGTTTGCAACCAAAAATCTGGGCAGCACCTGCTCTGTACTTCATCGCCCCTTTTCGAGTAAATACAAGCAAAACTGAGTTTTGAAGCCTGAAAGAAATTTGTAGGTCTATGAAATAGATTTCTAGAACATCTTGAAGCACTTAAAACTAAGCTTTATACAAGGAGTTATGCTGAAAACACTAACAGCAGTCCAATCCAAAAACGGGTTTGTAACTTACCTCAATCGTGTGGAGTTGTTTGGGTCTCAACCAAGGCAAATCTTGATGATTGATTTAGTGGATGAATGTTATGAGAGGAGAGAAGTTTTTGGGCCTTCTTTTTCTAGAGAAAATGAAACTTATGGAGGTGGGGAGGATAAGAGACAAAGGGTATGTATCTTACTTGATAAGAATGAAAGAAAATAATAAAATAATTTGTATCTTACTTGATAAGAATGAAAGAAAATAATAAAATAAAATAAAATAAAAAGGTTGCCCACTTTTATAAATATCTAATCCATTTAATAAATTTAATAAGATAATCATAATAGGAGTAGTTTATATAACAACACCATAACACTTCAAACAAGTTTCAATGTCGTCAAGTTCACATTCAAGAAGTGCGAAGTACAATATACCCTTACTATCAAGATGT
Organism: Lycium ferocissimum; assembly: GCF_029784015.1. NCBI lineage: Eukaryota > Viridiplantae > Streptophyta > Magnoliopsida > Solanales > Solanaceae > Lycium > Lycium ferocissimum. The sequence goes on from NW_026725451.1 coordinate 22,669, forward strand.
GGTCAATTGAAAATTCAAGTGTTAGTTTAAAAATTTCGGGGTGTTACAACTAGTGGGTGCACTAACAATTCACATGACAATGTACTAACATGCATATCAAGGTGATTAACACTAGGTGGACACAACTTGAACTCTAAAGAAGAGTCAAGATAGTCATTAATAGGATCAACTAGTGTTGGACCATCCTTTTCTACTACATTGTCAATTGTCATTATAGCACTAAGATCATCACAAGGCAAAGACTCATTAAGCTCAATTATGGAAAAGCCATCATTCACACTCATTTCAACAACATGGTCATTCACATTACTTAGAGAGTTAAGATTAGCTATTGTACCTTGAAGTCCGCATTCATTTTCTTTGCCTTGGGTTTCAACTTTGGAGCTTGTTTGCTCCTCCAGGGAGCCCTCAACTACCTCAAGAACCTTCAAAGGTTGAGGTTTATCATCCGGCTTGCACTCATTCTCTTCCTCTTCTTTATCTTCCTCTCATTGTTTGAGTAAGCGTCCCAACATTATGCGGTGCATTTCTTCTAATTTCTCCTTGCGCCTTAGCGAAGGATTGGACCCTCCACCTATAGCAAGTACGATTGGAAAGAGAGGCATTCCGTCATTGTCCACTACAAACTCATGCCACCTTCGCCCAAATGAAACCGTATGCCTTTGGAACCAAGGATTACCCAAACACAAGTGACAATGGTCTAATGGGAGTATATCACACCAAACCTCTTCTTCTTGGTAGTCGCCACGGGTAAAGAACACCTTCGCACTCCTATCAACCAAGAACCCTCGTGAATCATTATAAGGGTCTTGTTTCATCATACACTCTACACCAATTGTGCAACCGCTTGAGGTGCAAGGTAGTTCCCATAACTCCAATCATCTAACACAAGAACATACCCCACACTACCAAGCAAAGTGATTTTTGTCTCAAGTATTCGCCTTTCCGGGTTATTTCTCACTTGAGATCTTGCATTCCCTCTACTTCCTTCACCTATAAACATTCCCCTCCTAGCATCCACACTATAACCATGAGAACATGGCACATTCATTCTAGGATAAGAAGCATGGTTCATTGTATTTATTGAAGTAGGAAATGTACACTCTCTTATCCTCCTTGAACTACTCCTACTTGGACCAATCTACACACTTATACCATTTTGCTTTGAATAGGAAGCATTACAAGGTGATGTATCTGAATATCTACTAGAAGACCCCTCATAAGAATTGTATGCAATCCCATTATCTTCACAAACATATTCACCATGAAGTGCATAGCCACTAGGCTCATCATCACCACATTCTTCCCATTCTTGCAAATTCTCGCTAATTGGTTCATATCGAAAGTGTGAGGAAGGAGCATACCTCAATTCACCCCCATGTCCATGGTGTCTGGAATGAGACTCCTCATGTTCGTACCCACCATAGGACTCTCTTTCATACTCATCTACTCCTTCTTCTTCATAAGCCTCATGAGGTGTTGCCTCATAATTGCCCTCGGAGTAGTATTCTTCACCCTCGTACGAGTTATGATCATATCGACCATGTTTCTCATACGACTCATGAGCACCATCACCATCATATTCATTGTAAGAATAGTGATGCTCATATCCCATGTCATCTCCCTCATAGCCCCCGTATTCATCATAGTCATACCCTCCATTGCTAGAGGCATAACATTCGTAATCGTCTTCACAAGATTCCGAGGCTACAGAAGACATCCTTATCTATCCTTCTCCTTATGTCGCCTCTTCGTGTACCTACAAAACGAGCAAAAAAGATTAGTAGCAAAAGCTCCTCACGCCACTCGTATTTGCACTCAAACTTACTTCTCAACCTAAGCTACTTCCAAGGTTGGTCAAGAACCCTTTTAATCCAAATCAATTCACAAGATTGCTAACCTTTATAGAGGAATAGATTCTTGTTAATCGAAATATGGATGACTAGATAAAGCAAAAAGGACTTGAGCCAAGAAGATTCAACGATATTAAAACGAGAAAAGCTTGAAAAGAATTAGCATGAAATGAAATTAAGGACTCAAAAGCTAATCAACAACTAAGTAAGGTCAAATACTAGTGTTAATTAGCTTGGAAGATCAAGGAAGGATGAACAAAATACCTAACGAAACTTAGAATTGAAAATGAAGTGAAACCGGGTTGAAGAACAAACTTGCAATGCAATTTCGGGTAAATGCGGGTACATCTAGGAGTTGTGGCTTTGCATACAGCTTTTATATGGTATGTAATATGACCTTGAAAAGGGCCGTTTCGGGCCCAAATGTGGAAGTATAAGTCGCAGTTGTTGGATGCGATTTACGTTCCGTAATTTATTTTTTCTACGGTTGGACAACTGGACTTGTACGGACCATATGTATTCTATGGTCCATAGATTGGCAGCGTAGATCCCAAACAGTGAGCCAAATTTTTTTGCCTTCAATCTACGGTAGATTCTTGGAAATTGTACGGGCCGTATATTTTATACGGTCCGTATATACCCAACATATATCCAAGACAGTGAACCAAGTTTTGGTGGCCCAATTTTACAGTAAAAAAATATACAGGACGTGAAAATTATACAGTCCGCATACAAGGACCGTCTATTGCTTCAATTGCACACGTCTTGTACTTGTTTCCTCGAACCTTGAGTTGTAATTTTCTGATTTGTTGACCTGAATTGGCCCACACAAACTAGTATTTTCCTTTTTGGGGTAGAAAAACACCTTTTGACAACTTTGGGAAAATATTTTGGATCAAACGGACCCTTGGGTCATCTTCTTTCTCACGAAGATATGAAGATCTTCAAGAACATTCAAATTTTCAATGTACCCCAAATCAACTCATTTTTGTCTCAAATTTCAGATCTAAGCTCCCTTTGATTTGGAGAACAAAGCCACTAACTAATTAGCTTCAATTTCAACTCAATCACCAAACCCACTTTTGAGTTCTTCGAGTTCTTCAAGGTCCAACAATGGTGATTGACTCAAACTTAAACCAAATAGCTTCAAACTTTGTATCCTACTAGATTTGATGCCAGTAAGTTCAAACCTAGCCTCACAACACTCAATTCCAACTCGAAATCGAAGAACACCCATTTTTCCCAAGTTCTTCAACAGCTTCAAAACCCTAACAATGGTGAAATGCTCCAAGCTTCACCAAACCACTCCAAACTTTGGATTTAGAGATTTTACATAGCAATAAACACAGATTCAATCTCAAATCCACACAAAGCCAACAACAAAAAACCAATTTTCGATTTTTTTTTAATTTTCAGATTTTGAGCCTAGGATTAGAAATTGTAGGAACAATCTCTTAACCTATGCTCTGATACCAAATGATACGAATCGAATTGAGGAAGAACCAATTCAATCCAAAACGCAGAATTTAAAGATACGAAGAAAAGGGGATGAGAAAAGAGGATAAAAGCAAGACCCAATTTGGGTGAATTTGTGGGCAACCTTGGATATATTAAATCTAACACCTCCCAATCTAATTCAATCCTAAAAGAACCTATACTATTTAAAATCAAATCAAGGGAAATTCAATTAAAATCCATAAATGAACAACCCTTCATGAAATCAATGGAATTAAAGGTTCAAAGACCAACAATGGAATCCACCATTAAAGCTACTAAACTAAGCTAAACCCTAGCTAAACAAACTATGATAATCCTATCATCACTCAAATATTCATCATCCAAATTCTAGGTAATGAAATGAAAGAAAAGATATATATACAAGCTAAGTAAAGAAGACTAATAGGCAATTACAATGCTACCCTTAATGAAGTAAGGGCCTTGTTTGGCTAGTCTACTTATTGTAGTCTTCAATTCAAGAATTGGCCTTCAATGGCCAAACACGCCCCTCATGCATAGATAGCCCTCTAATCAACCTTGCATGCATGGCCTTCTTGCAAGCATAATCTTCTTTGCACAAATAGCCAACTCCCGATCTTGTCCCAGTTTGCAAGTGTAGCCAATTTGCCGAAATGTCCCTGTTTGCACGTTTGGTTACTTTGCAGACTTGGCCCCTTTTCTAGTAGCTTCTTCTTCAATCAACTCCCAAGCCACCTTTCACACATCAGAAGCCATCTTGTGGAGCTTGTAGGAGCCTCCAAAGGCCTCAAACCACTTCCTCATCTTCCATGTAGCTTGTAGAACTTGAAGTCTCATATCTCGTCTTTAAATGCACGTCTTGAAATGAAGTGTGCTAAGTAGGATCATATCATAATCCATGGCAATTTGGGTATATGTTCCCACCGACACAACTTCATGATAAGACATTAGAAAGAGAGAGATGTTCTTTCTTGCTAAGCTCTTTTGCCTAGCTCCTCAAATATAGCTTAACCCACTTGACACGAATCTTGGTCATGATGCAAGAAATGATAAATATCTTTTCGAGCTGGGTATCTGTCTCCTTCCGAGATGGTTGCAACCGAATACTCACAAATGAAAGCCAAAACTTAGCCTCTAAGTTAAAATCTTTCTTGTATATCTTCACTTTTGGGCTAATCCAATCCAGAGTGTCTGTGGCTGTCACAGAAGCTATCCACGGCATTCTTCATCTATGGTACCCGTATTCTTGAGGCCCTACTCATTCCACACCTATAGCAAGTGAGGGAAAATGACGTTGTTTATTTCATTTGAGCAACAATGTACATTGACCCCTCTGACTTCGACTACATCAAGCAAATTTCGCAGTTGACCCTTCTTTTTCTTTGGCACGGAAGTGGCATATGAGGCATAAAACTCTCAGACAATTTCCTCATTGTATTCGTGTATGGGCTCCGTGTCACGACTCAACCCGCCATGACTGACACCCATCTAAATCCTAGTGGGTGCACCAACATACAAGACACCAATCCATTCAATCTAGTTTTATATTAACCAAGCTAAAAAATAATTACTCATTTCACATCAAAAGAACAAAGTAAATCATGCCATAAATCTTTGAAATAAGTGCGGAAGTTCTAACTATTACAATCCCCAAAATTCAAAAGTCATCGTACAGGGCTCTAATCTAAAAACATTTCTAAGAATCTGAAGTCTAACAAATAAGTAATCCATAATGTCCAGAGTACGAAAAGACATCATAGCAAGAAGATCTTCGGGCAGCCTGGCATGGGAAGAAGCTCACCCAAAAATCTATCAACAAATATCCTCCATGCTAGATGTGAGGACGAGCAACGGTCTCTATATCATAATTTGCACTCAAAGAATGCAGCAGGGTAGTATCAGTACAAACACTATGTACCGGTAGATATCATAGGCCGACTAAGATTAGTATCATGCATATTTCGTAAAATCAATAGAATAAAACATGCCAGTCAACAGACAGGAATATCAATAAATCACAGCACGTCAACCAAGGACAATCACAATCAAATCACCAGGATGTCAAGCATCATAGTCACGTAAGCCATAACAGAAATAAATTTACCACAATAACCTCACTCGCTGTACACACATGCTATCTGATGTCTTAGCTCAGTAGTCATGACCTGCAGAGGACCCATGGTGTCCATGTACCACCCGTTCCGGATCCACTCCTCGAACCCGGGCATAAACCTCCGCTTTGGAATGAACCTCGGATGCGAGACATATTAATGTACCTCTAGTTTTCGGAACTATCCTCGGACCACGAGCTTATAATCTAGGTCACATATGTGTCTTTCCATACCTCTTACAGAACAGTGTTTGTTACCTCCCCAATATCATTAATCAACTCATCATTTCATGTCAAATTACCATCGAGAAGCTCATATTAGCTTCTCGTCACAAAACATTCATTCTTTGAATCAACGCAAGGAATAGTGGCACGAAGCCCAAACAATCACTCAATCACAAGTCACACAGGAGTTTAGTCACACAATATCATGCATGAAAACTAGACATGCTTTCTCCTATAGAATTCACAAAGCATACAATCAACTAACCAAAGTCTAACTCAAGTAGACCGTAACCTACCTCAAAGTAGAGCTGGAATGATGCAAGCTACTCTGCTACAACCTTTCCTTTCCTTAATGCCTCAGTACGTTCACGGTCTAGAAATAGAAGGCTCAATGATTCACATTGGTCAATTTACAAACACCAAAGCAAGAATACCCTTCCCTTTCCCCATTCCAAGGGTGGATGATTTTTTAGGTGATAAACAATCTATCAAGGCCCCTAGTTTTCATTTAGCATCAATTTATACAATATTCTATCAAATATTCCCATTACAAGAAGTTTCTATGGCAAACACACCATTTTTATAGAACCCTAGGTCCCCAATCACTTAGTTTATGACTCTAAATGTTCAATTTATGATCAAGAGCAACTAACCAAAGCATTTAGATGATAAATAAGCGATAATAACCCCAACCCATCAAGTTTAGAGGGTTTATTGACATTCTAGGGTTTCTACTTCACTTTAACCATTAAAGACCCATGAAGATGATTACAGTAATAAAGGGGAAGGGAATGGTAGAATGAAAAGCAATGAAACTTACCTCTCAAGGTTATCTTGCCCTAGCTTGAAAATTCTCTCTAGGTGCTTGTTGGGAAGTGTGTTGGTGTATTATGAATGAAAATATGAGACTAAGTCATTAAAACACAACTTCTGCCTCCCCGTCAACCGTTGTGGCGGTCGTTTCGCCGCTGCAGCGGTCCTGCTATAGCGGCCAAGCCACCGCTATAGCGGACCAAACATAAATTCGCTCACCGCTATAGCAGTCAATACCCCGCTATAGCGTTATCGCCGTAGCGGGCAATCGCCCGCCACAGCGGCCGCTGGAGAACGTGGCTGGCCGCTGGAAGCGGTTAGTCCACCGCTACAGCGGTACCGCGGCAGCAGTACTCCTACCACCACAGTGGCTCATTTTGGGCAGTGAGCTCGATATTGTCCAGTTTATAGCCCTTTTACCCCACATTTCATCCAAGGCCTCAAAAACACAACACAAAATTTGCACACATACAAAAAAACCCTATAAATCCACCCGCGGCCTCGAAATTCCAAACGGAGTCCTAATTTCCCATAACGACCGAAAGGGTCGTTACACTAGATACTAATTAAAACATTGTTCGTCCCCGAACGGACAAGGGTGAGAAAACTAGGGAGGAGTTACCTGACTCGGCGAAAAGCTGAGGGTATTTGCTACACATATCGGACTCTGTCTCCCAAGTTGCATCTTTCACTAGTCGATTATTCCACTGAACTTTCACAGAAGCTATTTCCTTGGACCTTAACTTGCGAACATCCCTGTCTAAGATAGCTACGGGCTCTTCCTCATACGATAAATTTTCATCTAACAAAATCGAATCCTAACGGATGATATAAGAACCATCGCCGTGGTACCTCACGAATGTAGATCTTAGCCAATTTCTCTGCATCATAAGTTATCTTCACCGAAATAAAGTGGGCAGACTTAGTCACCCTGTCAATAATAACCCAGATAGAGTCAAACTTCCCTAACGCCTTCGAAAGACCCACTACGAAATCCATGGCTATTCTTTCCCACTTCCACTCAGGAATGGGCATCCTCTGCAGTGTACCCCCAGGTTTTACGATGTTCATACTTCACCTGTTGGCAATTCAGACACTGAGCAACAAACTCTACTATATCACGCTTCATCCTAGCCCAGCAGTAATATTGCCACAAATCCCAATACATCTCAATGGCACCACGATGGATAGAATACCTCGAACTATAAGCCTCTATTAGAATGGCCTTGATCAAGTCACCCACACATGGTACACACACTCGCCCTTTGATTCGCAGCACGCCTTCCTCATAAATCACGGCCTCTTTGGCCTCACCGCGCAATACTTTATCTTGTATTTTACACAACTTAGCATCCTCAAACTGCTTAGCCTTAATCTGATCTAGAAATAACGATCGAGCCTCAACACAAGACAATACCTTGCCTGTGTTAGAAATATCCAACCTCATAAAACTATCAGCCAGAGTCTGAACCTCTCTTGCCAACGGATGCTCAGAAGAAATCAAACAAGCCAGACTTCCTGCTCAATACGTCAGGTACTACATTCATCTTACCACGGTGATACAAAATGGTGATGTCATAGTCTTTCAACAGTTCTATCCATCTCCGCTGTCTAGAGATCAGATCCTTCTGAGTGAACATATGTTGCAAATTGCGATGGTCTGTGTACACCTCACAATGGACACCATACAAGTAGTGCCTCCAGATTTTCAATGCAAACACTACCGCTGCCAACTCTAGATCATGAGTAGGATAGTTCTTCTCATGCACCTTCAACTGTCGAGAAGTATAAGCAATCACCTTCTCTTTCTGCATCAAAACAGCACCCAAACTAGAACGTGAAGTATCACAATAAACAACAAAATCCTTGCCCTCAACGAGTAATGCCAGAAACGGTGTTGTAGTCAATAATGCTTTGAACTTTTGAAAGCTCTCCTCACACTCGTCGGACCACTGAAACGGTACCTCTTTCTGAGTCAAACGGGTCAAATGAGAAGCAATAGAGGCAAACACTTTCACGAACCGATGATAGTGGCTGGCCAGACCCATAAAACTGAGGATCTCGATCACTGATATGGGCCTGGCCCATTCCCTGACTGCCTGAATTTTCTGAGGATCCACTATAATACCATCTTTCGAAATAACGTGCCCCAAGAATGACACAGAAGATAACCAAAATTCACACTTGGAGAATTTAGCATACAACTCCTTCTCTCACAATACCCCAAGATCACCCTCAAATGTTTCTCATGTTCTTCCTTACTTCTAGAGTATACCAGGATATAATCAATGAACACTATTACGAATGAGTCTAAATAGGGCTTAAACACACTGTTCATCAAATCCATGAACGTAGCTGGGGCGTTTGTAAGCCCAAAAGATATAACCAAGAACTCATAGTGCCCATACCTGGTCCGAAAAGCGGTTTTAGGAACATTCTCTGCTCGAATCTTCAATTGCTGGTACCCTGACCTCAAATAGATCTTAAAGAACACAGAAGCTCCCTGTAACTGATCAAACAAGTCATCAATATGGGGGATGGGATACTTGTTTCGGATAGTTACCTTATTCAGTTGACGGTAATCAATGGACATACGCATAGACCCATCCTTTTTCTTAACAAAGAACACAGAAGCACCCCACGGAGAGGCACTTGGGCGAATAAACCCATTACTCAGAAGATCTTACAACTGCTCTTTTAATTCCCTGAGTTCTGCTGGCACCATCCTATAAGGTGCGATAGAGATAGGAGGAGTCCGTGGGTCTAAGTCAATCCTGAAATCAATGTCACGATCCGCTGGCATACCAAGCAAGTCCGCGGGTTGCAAGATAAGCTAGGTAACCTTTCTCTACTAGCTTCCTAGCACGAACAAAGGATATTAATTTCTTAGGGAGGGGACTAAGGTTACCTTTCCACTCGAGTCTAGGTGCCCCGGGCATGGCTAGTGTAACAGTATTAGAATGGCAATCAAGTATAGCATAATACGGGGACAACCAACTCATACCCAAAATAACATCGAAGTCTACGATGTCTAAGATCATCAAATCTGCCCATGTACTATACCCCATAAAAGAAATCGCACGCGAAGGGTAGATGCTATCCACTACCACAGAATCCCCAACAGGGGTAGACACAAAAATAGGGGTATAAAGAGTATCACACATTATATCCAAACTCACAACAAAATAGGTAGATACATAGGAAAAAATAGAACCCGAATCAAACAAAACAGAAGCCATACAGTCATAAACAGAGATAGTACCTGTGATAACTGCATTGGAGGCCTCAGCCTCGGGTCTACCTGGAAAAGTATACAAATGACCGCGCCCTCCTGCTATCTGTGAACAACCACAATTACTATTACCAGTCTGAGCCCCACCCCTGTCGGGCTACTGTCCGCCTCTACCTGCCTGAGGACATCCTTGGTTAGGCTGGGCACTACCCCTACCCGTGGTGTGGCCGCCTCGCCCTGTCGGTGCGCAATCATTACCCCCTCGATCTGGTGCAAATGGAGCTCGAAGAGCCTGATATTGAGTCCCCTGCTTACTCTATCTAAGTCTGGGACAATACCTCTTGATATGCCCTATCTCACCACACTCGAAGCAAGCACGGTCCAGTGTAGGCCACTGATTGGAAGCCTGATAATTTGCCTCAGATGGGCCCCCAACTGACACCTGCATCGAGGACTGAACCGGACGCCCTGAATATACCTACGAACTTTGACCCCTCGAGAAGGAGTTGCTGAACATCCCACCCTTACAGGCTTTCTTCTCGACCTGCCTTGTATAACTCTCATGCCTAATTCCCTCAATGATAAGGACATGCTCCAATATCTTCTGAAATAAAGCCAGTGGCTACAAACTGAAGAGCCGATAACTACAGTCCGGTGTTTCACCCCTTCACGAATCGCTGTATCCTCTCCCCCTCAGTGGGCAGTAACTGAAGAACATAACAGGAAAGGGAGTGAAAACGGGACTCATACATCGCAGCTGACGAGTTTCCCTGATCAATAGTAGCGAACTAATCCTTCCTTCGATCCCTCAGAGTACGCGGAACGTACTTGTCCAGAAATACAGAGTAAAACTTAACCCAAATAAACGAAGGAGACCCAGCTGGCCTACATTCCACATAAGCCCTCCACAAAAGCTTAGCATCACCCAAGAATTGGAAGGTCGCAAACTCTACCCCATACTTCTCCATGGCTCTATCTTATGGAGCCTTTCGTGACAGTCAATGATGAATTCATATGTGTCCTCCGACTCAGTACCATAAAACACAGGAGGCTTCATTTTTGTGAATGTCCAAAACAGATCATGGTCTTCGCCGATCATCACTGGCCCTGTAACTGGCCTCGGGAAGGCCTCAAAACTCGAAACCTTATCCAAGTTTGGGGCGCCACCGCCGGGCCGCATGCTCAACCCCCCAAAGCTCGCCTGTTTGGGACCTCGGGGCCGCTACCCGCGCCCGCTCGCCGGGACCCGCTGGTATAGCTCCCGTTCGTGCTAACCCATACAACCAATGCAGAGCACTGTGCATAAGCATAGGATACCCCGAGCACCGCCGCTCCCGGTGGGCACCGCCGCCGGCTAGGCTGTACTACCGCATCTCCCGCTACCTCATTAGGAACCACAGAGGCACGGGTCAACCATCGGGACGCCGCCCCCGGCTCGGGGCCGTCCTCCGCCCTCTTTCCGCCTCCACCTCTACCTTAGCCGCTATCGCGTGTGTCTCGCCATCCGCGAGAGAACGAAGGATAGTCGCATACCAATTTGAATCGAGATACCAATTGGAATCATGTAGCACGAAAGAAGAAAGAAAAGGGAGTTTTCCTAGTGTCCGACAGCCTCTCGAAGATAAGTACAGAGGTCTTCGTACCGATCGACAAGACTCTGCTAGACATGTTTTTGTACGATGAGATCGATGAACTTAAAGCTCTGATACCAACTCTGTCACGGCCCAACCCGCCATGACTGGCACCCATCTAAATCCTAGTGGGAGAACCAACATACAAGACACCTATCCATTCAATCCGATTTTATATTAACCAAGCTAAATAATTATTACTCATTTAACAACAAAAGAACAAAGTAAATCATGCCATAAATGCTGAAATAAGTGCGGGAGTTCTAACTATTTCAATCCCCAAAATTCGAAAGTCATCGTACAAGGCTCTAATCTAAAAACATGTCTAAGAATCCGAAGTCGAACAAATAAGTAATCCATAATGTCCAGAGTACGAAAAGACATCATAGCAAGAAGATCTTTGGGCGGCCTAGCATGAGAAGAAGCTTACCCAAAAATCTGTCAACAAATATCCTCCACGCTAGATGTGAGGACGAGCAATGGTCTCTATATCACAATCTGCACTCAAAGAATGCAACAAGGTAGTATCAGTACAATCACTATGTACCAATAGATATCATAGGCCGACTAAGATTCGTATCATGCTTATTTCGTAAAATCAATAGAATAAAACAAGCCAGTCAACAGACATGAATATTAATAAATCACAGCACATTAACCAAGGACAATCACAATCAAATCACCAGGATGTCAAGCATCATAATCACATAAGCCACAAACAAAATAAATTTACCATAATAACCTCCCTCAGTGTACACACATGCTATCTGATGTCTTAGCTCAGTAGTCATGACCTGCAGGGGACCCATGGTGTCCATGTACCACCCGTTTCGGATCCACTCCTCGGACCCCGGCATAAACTTCCGCTCCGGAACGAACCTCGGACGCGGGACATATTAATGTACCTCTCATTTTCAAAACTATCCTCGGACCACGAGCTCATAATATAGGTCACATATGTGCCTTTCCATACCTCTTACAGAACAGTGTTCGTTACCTTCTCAATATCATTACTCAACTCATCATTTCATGTCATAATACCATCGAGAAGATCATATTAGCTTCTCATCACAAAACATCCACTGCTGAATCAATGTACGGGAATAATGGTACGATGCTCACACAATCATTCAATCACAAGTCACATAGGAGTTTAGTCACGTAATATCATGCATGAAAACTAGACATGCTTTCTCCTATAGAATTCACAAAGCATACAATAAACTAACAAAAGTCTAACTCAAGTAGTAGTAACCTACCTCAAAGTAGAGCTGGAATGACCCAAGTTACTCTGCTATAGCCTTTCCTTTCCTTAACACCCCAGTACGTTCACGATCTAGAAATAGAAGGCTCAATGAGTCACATTGCTTAATTTACAAACACGAAAGAAAGAATGCCCTTCCCTTTCCCAATCTAAGGGTTGATGATTTTCTAGGTGATAAACAATCTATCAAGGCTCCTAGTATTCATTTACCTTCAATTTATACAACATTCTATCAAATATTCCCATTACAAGCAGTTTTTATGGAAAAAACACTATTTTTATAGAGCCCTAGGTCCCTAATCACTTAGTCTATGACTCTAAATGTTCAATTTATGATCAAGAACAACTAACCAAGGCATTTAGATGATAAATAAGCGATAATAACGCCAACCCATCAAGTTTATAGGGTTTATTGACATTCTAGGGTTTCTATTTCACTTTCACCATTAAAGACCCATGAAAATGATTACAATAATGAAGGGGAAGGGAATGATAGAATGAAAAGCAATGAAACTTACCTCTCAAGGTGATCTAGCCCTAGCTTGAAAATTCTCTCTAGGTGCTTGTTGGGAAGTGTGTTGGGGTATTATGAATGAAAATATGAGACTAAGTCAAGAAACACGGTTTCTGCCTCCCTATCGACCGCTGTGGCAGTTGTTTCACCATTGCAGCAGTCCCGCTATAGCGGCCAAGCCACCGTTGTAGCGGACCCAACGTAAATCCGCTCACCCCTATAGCGATCAATACCCCGCTATAGCGTTATCGCCGTAGCAGGAAATCGCCCGCCACAGTGGCCCCTCGAGAACGTGGCTGGCCACTAGGAGCGGTCATCCTACCGCAGCAGCGGTACCACAGCAGCGGTACTCCTACCGTCACAATGGATCGTTTTGGGCTGTGAGCTCGATTTTGTCCAGTTTTCCCCTCTATCACCCAACATTTCATCCAAGGCCTCAAAAACACAACACGAAATATGTACACATACAAAAAAAGCCCTACGAATCCACCCGTGGCCTCGTAATTTCCAATAGAGTCCTAATTTTCCACAATGACCGCCAGGGTCATTACACTCCGTAAAGCGTGTCCAACCACGTAACTTGATATTTTCTAGCACCTGAGGAAATTTGTCCTCAATTCTATTCATGGAAATTCTTTTCTTCTCTATTATTGTCTGCTCCTTCCCTTTCTGATATATTTGCGCTGACAAACACTTGGTCTCTCTTCCGCTGTAGTTTTTTTGCTGGACAAATGGGGCAAGAAACTCAGACTGCTCCACCTTCTCTTCAGACTGGGAGGTGGACTCTGTTGAAGCATGAGAGGCTCGGGAAGCCTTTTCATAAAAAATGCATGTGTCCCGGGCCTTTCTTCTTTCCTCCAGCTTAGTGGTATGAAACTTCTAACATGAGTTTAAAAATACTGAACTGTTTACTGGGACAACATCCCCAGCATACCTGACTGTCTGACATAACATGACCACTGAAAAATAAATGATAACGCCCCAAAGTAAGTGGAGCTCACCAACTACCTTATATACTGGAGTCCTAGCGAGCAGATCTGTCATCATGAAAACCAGCACTTGTATCGTGAAATGCGGCCTTGGACAAAAAGGACGTAAGTACACAGGAATTGTACTTATATGTAGAGCAACTAAATGAAAGAACTGCAAGTGGAGTGCACGGGGAATCGGCAGCCCAAATCAATAACATAGATACGTAGGTTATCTGAAACTGAAACTGTAACTATAAACTGAAGCTATAACTGTAAGTTGTAAATTGTAGCCGAATAATGTAAAGTTATAACTGTAACTGAAACCTGGACATGACCATGATCTGCATGATCAAGCTGTAAACTGAGTAAAATATTTCAAATATGTATACATGTGGGAGAGCCTTAGTAAAACTAACATGTCAAGGATGTGAGTATGTGGCGTCTTGCCTCTGACCTGACCAGCTAACCCATATCATAACTTGTCGAGGGATGAGACATAAAAGTAAAATGAATGGATCCATACAGTAACCCGCAATGGGTAATATGAAGGAATCGTCCTAACTGGGCGGAACGAGCCTTATTTTATGATGGCATACGTTGTTTCAAGCTGTCTGAGTCTTCTCGATAATCTGTAATACTCTGAAAACATGAACATGGATAATAGGTGACTTTTGAGCCCATGATTTTGAAACATAATTTATAGTATAGTTCATAACATAGGTACATAATATAGTTTCATGAGATATGAGATTCATGGAGGATTCATGGAATATAGCAAATAGTAGTTCATATACCTTTTCGTGTTACATGCTTGAAACTCATGGAAATCAAGGTATGAGTATTCATGTATTACATAATGAGTTCATGAGGCTCAGAATTATATACATGTACGAAATATGAAGTTTCATTATTTAAACTATAAGAACATTTAACATTTTCATGAAACTAGGGCATAACACTCATAAGGATGAGAAATTCGTAGAGCCATGAATGAACGTGGCGTGGGGAAGAGCAAGGGTATTCTCACACGTAGATAGAAGCTCTACATACCTGCAAATGCTCCAATCCAATGAACTAGTTTGCTTCTCTGACGACGAACACCCAAAACCCTAGCTTGAATCACTTGAGAAGGATTACCTTGGAAATCCTATGTTTTTGTTTAAGAATCACGTTAAGTATTATGTATTTGGTTCTAGAATCGACTAAGAATCTAGATATTTTGTTACCTTGATGTGGGGGTTTAGATGAGAGAAAAATTATCCTTCAAGGTTTTTGTACGCTAAATGAAACTTCAAGTTAAGTGTTGAATTTATAGGACGGGGCATTCTGGATGGCCTGGCTCGCTGAGCAAGCTCCAAAGTGAGGGGTTACCTCGCTACGGGCCTTGCTCATCCATCTCTATAGTGAGTTCTTACCTCGCTTTGAGCTTCGCTCAGTGAGCTCGCCCATCACATTCATACTTAGTCAATTTTTTGAAATTTTTCATTTTGGGACACTACACCTTGCTAAGAGAGGTCTATAGCAAGCCCCTGCCTAGCTCTGGAGCTTTCTCAGCGAAATTTTACATTTTTCTTATTCTTTGTGCACCTTACCTTGCCGAGCGAGGCTCATAGTAAGCTTCTCTATCCTAAAATAGTTAGTCAAATTTTGCTCTTCTTATTTCATGGTTCTATACCTTATTTCTTGAGTACAAAATGATACAATATCTCCCTTTGAGATCATTCGTCCTTGAATGATGGGTCATGGTCCTCATGGTCAAACTTACACGCCTTAAGGACGTGGTTATGTGAATTCAAGACTTAATGGTCACTGAACCGAACGAATTACTAGACTGAATTAATACTGACTGCATGGATACCGAGCTGAATGAACGCTAAACTGGCTAGATGTTGAACTGAATAACTAGTGAAGTGACTTAACACTGGGAACATGGAGATTATAGCATGAGGTCAGGATACTAAACTGAATAAATACTGAAAAACTCACATGCTATAATAAAAGGTCTCAATGTAGAGGTTTGGGTCGTGAAACAATCATCTTGGTAATGGTCATGTCTATATTCTGAGCAGCGATATTAGCAGCACTGAACAAGTCGGGTACAAGGCCAACACAAAACACCTAACTCTGGCCCTCACATCAGAAACCATCTCCAGCGCATACTTAGCCAATGAGACGAACTTGAGGTAGTACTCATTCACACTGATGTTGTTCTTCTTAAGCCTCTCAAACTCTATGGCCTCAGCCTCTCTGACTTTTAGAGGCATGAAGTGGTCAATGAATGCTTCTGTAAATTCATCCCAAATTGCATGAGATGTATCTTCCCCTCAAGACTGATTCCAAGACTCATACCAAATATTAGAAACATCCTTCAACTGATAACCTAGAAACTCTGCCGCTTCTATCTTGGTATTATGCATAACACAAAATTCTTCTGAACCTTATCGATAAAGTTTTGTATTCCTCAACCTTATGATACCCTATGAATACTGGAGGGTTCATACAAAGGAACTCCCTAATCCTGGAATTGGACGACCCTTTGCTAGCAACGATGCTTGAAATCACCCTCTGACGCTGAGCTTGAGTGGCCACAATCTATGTGAGCAATTAAATAGCTCCGTTGACATCCATAAATGTGGAACTGGATGGTGGAGTGGTCATGGTATGGACCTCCATAGGATTTTTGGTAGGTGAGGGTGAAGTCGGGGGTACTGAACGCGATGCATCTCCTGGGGCCTTATTGCAAACTCCCTGAGTCTAGGAGTCCGCCCTTTGGCTGTTAGTTGACTTTCTTTTCGTAGGCACCTTTTGAAACGCATAATACACACGAGTTAGAAGAGTTCCAGAAAGTATAGCTCCAATTGCACGATCTAAAGTGTGAAAGAAGTGAGACAATCGTAAATGTCTTGGCAGTTAACCATTTATATGCGTGGCGCACACACACATATAAAGGAAACTCCACTGGGAACGGTTTCATAGACTCACTAAGACACTTGAACCTGGGCTCTAATATCAGGCTTTGTCATGCCCTAAACCTAGGCCTGGACGTAACACGACACTCGATGCCTTGCTACATGTGACCCAGTGAACCACATGACTTGTTAAATCAACATGGGACATGTACTGATGCGGAATATAAGTTAAAATATGAATAGTCTAAATAAAACACGTGACATCATAATAGTACTAAAAATACTGTTTAAAACATAAGTGTAGAAAAATAGTCAGAAACATAGTTGTGTAATCCACAAGGCTAAACATAACTGAATATTGAACGTGACATACTAACTAGTCTAGGAAACCTCAGACATGAGTCTGAAAATACTGAACTACAATTGGGACAAGGCCCCTAGCATACCTGACTGTCTGACATAACATGACTACTGAAAAATAAATGATAACGCCTCGAAGTAAGTGGGGCTCACCAATTAGGTGATATGGTGGAGTCCTAGCGAGCAGATCCGTCTTCCTAAAAATTAGCACCCGTAAAGTAGAATGCAGGCCGAGGACAAAAGGGACGTAAGTACACTGGAATTGTACTTGTATGTAAAGTAACTGAATGAAAGAACTGCAAGTAGGGTGCTAGGGAAATGGGTAGCCCAAATTAATAACATGGATACATAAGTAATCTGAAACTAAAACTGTAATTGTAAATTGAAGTTGTAACTGTACTATTGTAAAGTTGTAACTATAATTGAAACCAGGACATGACCATGATCTACATGATCAAGCTGTAAACTGAGTAAAATAATTTAAGTATGTATATCTATGGGAGAGCATTAGTAAAACTGACATGTAATCCACCACGTGAGTACGTGACGTCTAGCCTTTGACCCAACCAGTTGAGCCATCTCATACCTTGCCAAGGTATGAGACCTGAACCTGAAATTAATGGATCCATACAATAACTCACAATGGATAACATGAAGTAATTGTCCTGACTGGATAAAGCGATCCTTATCCTACTGGCATACGTAGTTTCAGGTTGTCTGAGCCTTCTCGGTAATCTGTACTACTCGCAAAACTTGAATATGGATAATAGGTGGATTTTGAGCCCATGATTTTTGAAACATATTTTTCGAAACATAATTTTAATATAGTTCATAGTATGTATACATAATAAAGTTTTCATGGGACGTGAGATTCATGGAGGATTCGTGGAATATAGAAATATTAGTTCATATACCTATTCGTGTTACAGGCTTGAAACTATTGGAAACCAAGGTATGCGTATTCATGGATTACGTGATGAGATCATGATGCTCAGAATGATATACATGAAGGAAATACGAAGTTTCATTATATAAACTATAAGAACAATTAAGCTTTTCATGAAACTAGGGCATAATACTCATAAGAATGAGAAATTTGTGGAACCGAGAATGAAATTAGCATGGGGAATAACAAGGATATTCCCACACGTAGATAGAAGCCCTATATACCTGTGAAGGCTCTAATACAATGAACTAGTTTGCTCAGACAAAGAACACCCAAAACCCTAGCTTGAATCACTTGAGAAGGATTACCTTGGAAATCCTATGTTTTTGTTTAGGAATCATACATTTATTGCTAGTATTGATTCAGAATCTAGAGATTTTCTTACCTTGATTTTCGAGGTTAAGATGAGAGAAAAATCTTCCTTCAAGGGTTTTCAACGAAGTTGGAATGTTTGATAAATGAAATTTCAAGTTAAGTGTTGAATTTATAGGATGGGCACCCTAGAGCGATCGGTGGCCTCGCAATGGGCCTCGCTCAGCGAGCTCTATAGCAAGGTCATACCTTGATTTGAGCTTCTCTCAGCGAGCTCACCCGTCTACGCCTCAAAGAGCGACGTCTATAGCGAGCTTCTACTGCCATTTCTATACTTAGTCAAAATTTTACATTTTTTTCGATTTTTTGTGCACCTTGCCTTACTGAGCGAGCCTCATAGGTAGCTCCAGTGTCGCTAGCGAGCTCCTCTATCCTGAAACACTTAGTCAAATTGCGCTTTTCTGATTTCATGGTTCTATACTTTATTTCTGGAGTATGGAATGCTACTATATATATCATGAATAATGGATTCCTCTTTCCCACATTCAAAACAGTCAAACAGTTCTGACATCTAAGGGTCTCATCTTCCTTAAGCTCACTAGTCGTCTTCTTGTGCTGCTGATTGCCCTTGTTGAATCATAGTACATCAATCCTCCCTAGGACCAGCGGCTAAGGGTGTCGATTACAACGTTAGCCTTGCTTGGGTGGTACGTAATCTCTACTTCAAAATCTTCCTATACTCGAGCCATAATCACCTTGTTGTGACATATTAGAACCACCCATACCAATACCTGGGACATCCCATGTCACACCCCAATTTCCGATAGGGTATGATGGGCACCCGACCCTTACCCAGGGCCGAGCGAACCCGCTGACTATCGTAATACTCATAAGCATACTGGGCCCACAAAACACAACATACGCACGTAATGAAAGTTTTTCAGAAAATAAACATGCCTTTCGTTTTTTTTTTTTTCAAATCAAATAAAATCTGTAATATAAGGCACAACAGTACTTCGGCTTATATAGCCGCTTGCCAAACACATCGGTGGCGTAATGCATACAAACACACCGGCTTACATAGCCGCTTACGCACGTACCGACATATCATACACTCGACACCGTGCGCAAAGTCTCTACTAACATCTCAGAAACCATACAAGCACTCGGACTCGGCAGCATTCCGGAGGATATGGAGCTTGCCAATCTAGCTGGAACGTCTTCTGCTAACATCATCTACTCATCTGTGGGTACCTGCGCGGCATGAAACGCACCCCGAAGAAAGGTCGATATGGAATATGTACTGAGTATGCAAAGCAGAAAGTACAGAAACGAAATCATAACCGATGTAAGGTATACAAAAAGTGAGCATAATAATCCGAATACCAAATGCTTTGCTTTCTTTGAAAACATTTTGCCTTATATATACGGGAAAATCAAACATATCATATACCGTCATCATGTCCTCACATTATCATCTCGCATATACCGCGGCCGGGAACCCAGCGGCTAATATCACAAATATATAAATATACCGCGGCCAGGAACCCAGCGGTTAATATCACAAATATATAAATATACCGCGGCCAGGAACCCAGCGGTTAATATCACAAAATATATAAATATACCGCCAGGAACCCACGGTTAATATCACAAATATATAAATATACATACAAGAATCCAGCGGTCATGGCACGGCCAGCGGTCAAGTATCCGGCGGACGATATCACACATACACATGCCGCGGCCAAGTATCCGGCATTGATGTCATGGCACGGCCGCGGTCAAGTATCCAATGGACGATATCACACATACACATGCCGCGGCCAAGTATCCAAATGGCGGTCATGGCACGGCCGCGGTCAAGTATCCGGTGGACAATATCTCACACATACCGGCCCGGGACTCGGCAAAAGAGGTAATAACAATACACACGAGCAGAATCATAAGTAGCCATACGTATATAATTTCTTTTATTACAAACTCAACCGAACAACCAAAGCACACCATTCCTTTAAAACCAAGACAATAGTTAAATCAGGTTCTTTTCCGTACATTACTCGAAACATATCAAACTGAACTTCAGAGATCATAATCACGTGTCAAAATCACATGCATATGAGTAAATAAATAATTAAGTTGCCTTCCAAATCCGATGACCAAATATATTTTCTAACATCGGCAAGTGCAGAAACAAGTTTCAGGTTTATCGGAATTAGTATACAATAGTTACAATCTTCTGAAATCGTTCTTATGTGTCAAAATGTATTATCAAACTCAATGAGGTAGTTAAAATAACTATTTTATAGTAATCGGAGCGATAGTCAAAAGTTCTCTTTTCAAAATCACACAAATATACCAAACAGGGCGACATTGGGGGATCTCGGAATGCGTGGGCCCCACCTCGGTCAAATTGAGGCGACGTACCCCAAACTATGGTCGTTAGGCCTTACGAAGTCATATACAAAGGATTCTAGGCCCTCCAATATCATTTGGGCAAGCTACGGATGTTTAAGCACTTATTTCGACAAAACAAGACATTTTTAATTCAATTCTCCGAATGAATAAGGGCCAAAATGAAGCTCGGATTCCGAAGGTAGAGTCGTCCCCAAAGCTCGTATCTTAGCCTAACATACCTAGGACATGCCAAGAGAAGGAAAGAGCAAGCTTTACATACCTTTTCCGCTTCTTAAGCTTCTCCAAATTCAAGTTCCAAATTCTTCAAAATCTACAATTGGTCACGAATACCAAACATTGATTATAAGCCTTTAGGAATTTAATCTTAAATCAACACTTGTCTTAATTTCTCAAGTAAATCCACTTATATTTTGCCAAAATTTCGGTTAAAGATCTCCCCCGTAAATATACCATCCCGAGATTTCAACTCGGCCAAAAATACAATCAACAAACCCGAGAATGCAACTCGGCCAAATTATCAATAACAATACAAACAACCATATCTTCCAACTTCTACAATTTATTCAAAATATATTCCAACATTAGTAGCTCCTCTTACATAATCCAACAATATTTCATTTATATTCAATTCACAATTGTTCCCACATTCAAATACTAATCCGAAACCATTCAACAATATTCAAGAGCACTTCAACAACCCGCACTATATCCCAAACAATTATAAGAAACCATACTAATGTCATATTAACTTCTTCCATAATCCGCAAATGATTACAAACTTTATTTCAAACCATTAAATCTCCATTTAACAACATAAAATCCACAACACAACAACAATCAAAATGCTACATAAAATCACTCCTATACCACACCACTTCCATTCGGCCAACACCCCTATACTTACATATTTCATAACTTTCATTCATTCCCCACTCTACAACATACACAAGACATCCATAATATATGAAAAGAAGAAAAAATTCTTACCTTTTTCCTCAATTTTCCACTTGACACCAAAAGAGGTTTGCTTGCTTCAATAATTATACCGCATTGAAGAGGGTCTTTAAATTAGTAGGAATACTAAAGGAATCATTTTTTTGAATCAAAGATTGAAGGCTAAATTTTTTTTCTTCTTCTCTTTCTCAATTCTTTTTTTTTTCCACAAGAAGATGATGACCCCTTTGTGGCTGAATTTTTCTGGAAATTTTTGGAACCCTTTTGCTGAAAAAAAGAAGTTTTTTCGTCCCTTTAAAGAAAAGGCCAAAGTCGGTTTCATCGTAGCTACGATCGCTGAAATGCTGTTTTTGCGTCGACGATAGCCTCGGTTTGTAACGTCTATAATTCTCTACTCCGATGTCCTATCAATGAACGGTTTATTGCGTCATAAACTAGACTCGAAGAACTTCATTTAGGCTTTTAAAACACCTTAAAACTCCACATATACTATGAGATATGCGCCTCCCAAAGTTGACTAAAACTTCGCCCAGCATTTTTTTTTTAAAATTTTCGTCGAACTTATTTTCTTCAATTTGCTCGATCTCGGAATATTCCGAAGCTCCCCATTGCCACGATAAGGTACATGTCATACTCATGCTCTGAAAACGCGGGGTATAACATCCCAATTAGTGGAATAACCCTTTATACCTCCCGAAGGTGTCAAAATTGGGACTGGGACCACACTGTTCTTAAGACTTCGATTGGTCAACCGTAATACTCACTCAACTACTCCACCTTGAACACTTTATCCTTATACTAATCATCCTTAACAACGATGGAATCTGAACATGTACAAAAGATTCCATATAGCATAACCTGCTCCTTACCTTGCTTGTCACCTTTTTGCCTAAGAGTTCTTAGGATTTACACATGAAATAGGTATAAGTTCTTAAGTTTCAGATCAAGTCGCAATTTGGCGGGAAGCGTGACTGTCACACCCTTAATCCGATAGGATGTGATGGGCACCCGACCCTTACTTAGGGCTGAGCGAACCCTCTGACTATCATAATACTCGTAGTCATAATGGGCCCTTAACCGATCATAAATGCATAATGCAAATTTTCGAAAAACGAACATACTTTACATCTTTTTTTCAAATCAAACAAAACTTGCAACCGTACAAAATCGTAATATCATGTATAACACTACAACGGCTTATGAGCCGCTTACGTACCGACATACTATACACATGACACGTCGCAAAGTCTCTAACATAATCGATACCATAACACATATATATATATATATATATATATATATATATATATATATATATATATATATATATATATATATATATATTGACTGGTCGCACTCCGAGAAAGTGGAGCTCGCCAATCCCGCCGGAACATCTTTCGCTAATATCTTCCGCTCACACAGGTGTACCGCGTGACATGAAACGCAACCCCGAAGAAGTGGGGTCGCACGGAATATGTACTGAGTATGTAAAGCATGGAATACAGAAACGAGATCATAACCGAAATGAGGAGTACAGAAAAGGTACATAATAGTCAGAATACCGAAGTACATGCATCTGTATTACAAATAGTGCATAAGAGGTACAGAAGACAGATATAATAATCAGAACGCTCAAAATACTTAGCTTTCTTCCGAAAACATTTCTATCTCATATGTAGATAAAATAGAACATATCATAGTAGCTGGCATTAGCCGATGTGGGATTCGCCTAAACCAATGTGGGATTCGCCTAGACCAATGTGGGATTCGCCTAAACCAGCCGCGGAATGTGCCTCGTAAATCGGGTTTGCCCCACCATTGGGTTTGCCCCACCACCGGCTCGAAAAAACAGATCATATTTCGAAATACATGTATATGTCATATCATCACATTAAATAGAATCATCATATTACCGTATCACCAGAACAGATTCATTATATTATCAGATCATCACATTATCAAATCATCATGTCATCAGATCATCAGATTATCATATCACATACCCTATGTGGTCCGTAATAGGACCCGGCGGACGGAACGTGGTCGCCCCTCCTGCCTTGGGCGCCACAACTCATCATACTTCGTAAGTTTTCATATCTCCTGCATCTCCGTCACACATCATATCATATAACCACGGTACCCGGCCAAAAGGGGCTCGGCGTACCGGACACATCATAACACCATAATATTAGTCGCTCATCATACTTCGGAAGCTCATCGTACTTCGCATTGTGCGCACGATAGTAACCGTCCAGGGACTCGGCGAAGGAAGTAACAATAATATGCACGAGCAGAATCGTGGGATCAATATGCATTCACAACATTTGTACAGACTTAACAGAGTAATCAAACAAATTATCATTTACAAGCCAGTAGCATTAGGCATATCAAATCTCTTCCGGATATTATTCGAAAACATATCAACTGAAACTTTACTAATCATAGCTACGTATCCAAATCATATGCATACGAATTCTCATTTCGTATATTTACATAGATTCCATAAAATAATCAAAGCAGACTACTATTTAAAAGTCAAGCCCATAGTCATAATTAAATCCAATTTCTTTCGGAGGTCACTCGGGACTCGTCAAATAGAACTTTGGTCATCACAGTTACGTATTGGAATCATATGTATAAAAATCCTTATTACAAACTTAACAGATAACTAAGTAATCATACTCGGGGGTCAGAGTGGTAGCCATATTAAATGCTTTTAACACGTCGCTAAAACTACACAAGAAAGGTCTTGTGGGCCCACGGGCAAGTATCAAACCGACCCGAGCCCGCTTATGGAGGTTAAGGTCATTATATGCTATCGAACCTCCTACGGACAAATCGAAGCGATCCGAGCCCTTTTATGAAAGTTACGGACGTTCGTAGTTTCAGACTCTTTTACGAACGTAGTCTTTTATACACATTCATATTCAATCATACAAAGGCATAAACCATAATTTAACTACATTACGAACATGGATATCAAGAAGCAAATAAGAATTATGGACATGCTCGGATCGTAGGAGTAGAGTTACCTCGGGGATTACTGTCACACCTTGATCTTACTAGGGTGTGATGGGCACCCGACCCCATACTCGGAGCCGAGCGAACCCGCTGACTCATATTGCACGTATGAACTACACCGTTTTTTTTTTCGAATAGCATTAACATACATAGCACAACTATGAACATAGACTAATAGGCTTTACGATCATACTATACAGCGACGGGGACAATCAGGAGTACAAATAGCTACCGTACATATCTTTCTACGAGCCTCTAAACATAGTACACATATACATAGGAAGGGCCGAGCATCGCCGTGCCCGAATATATACACAAAAGTAATACCAAGGGGCCGGGGCCCGAAACAAGCGGAGCGCTGCAAAAATGCCGCCGAGGACTCTAGGAATCGGATCCGTACGTCTGGCCGACCCGCGGCATGAAACGCAGCGCCCACATGAGGGGCGTCGGTACGAATAGTGTACCGAGTATGTAAGACATGGAAAATAACATAAACAGGAGTATAGATCATAAGTAACAATATCGTGGTGTCATGGATATATATACTGAGGTAAGAAAGTAACCTGTGCATAGGAACACCTCTTTCAGGCCGAATACCATGCATGCTTATTTTTCCCTTTTTGAAAAAAACATTTCTTTTCATAGACATAGAAAATAGAATTTATGTCATAGTATCATAGCATAGCGTAGTATATCATAGTATTATAGCATAGCATAGTATATTATAGTATCATAGCATAGCATAGTGTATCATAGCACCGAACAGCGTCGGCTCACCCACATAGCGCCGGAATACTCCACCATATATCCCGCGTCCGGGCATCCCGCGTCCGGGATGATATCAAGTCAAGTACGGATACATGCACCGTGAGTATAACCCAGCGCCCATAGCGCTCTGCCCTTTTTCCCAGTTTTCCCCAAATACATTTTTATACATATATATATATATATATATCTCATAGCATGGGAGCCCAAAGAAAATCATGTACTTATCGGAGTGACGTAAGGTCGAAAACCCTCCGATCGCTTTATGGAGTAATCATGGTCGCTTTGTCTCACCTTGAAGGGACGATAATCATAAGGCGAGACTATCAACATAGAACATGTCATAGCATATCGGGTTACAGACATAGCATAGCTGACATCATAGAATCATAGGTATCATAGAATCATAGTATTCATAGGATCATAGGCATCATAGGATTATAGGCATCATAGGATCATAGTCATTACTTTAGTCATTAAGACTTTCAATATTGTAAACGGGTTTTTGAAGAAAAAGAATATTTTGGAAAACATTTGTAAACTTTTAGAAAAGAAAATCATGCATTGGGGTTAAGGGCTTAGTTAAAACAATTCTTATTTAGTAGTCGGAATAATATCCAAAAGTTTCCTTTAACTATAGAATGAAAATAAGTCAAATGAAACCATAGGAGGAATTTAGGAATAGTGGGCCCACCTCGAGTCACATGAGATGGCGTATCGAGTTTACGTGTATTACAATTTATAATGTCACTTGTAAGGATCTTAGGGTAATCGGGTCCTATTTGTACAAGTTCTAGATGTCTAGGAAGTTTTTCCAACCTTTTGCGCAATTTCTAGTTCAATTCTACTGAATGAATAGTAACTAATTTCAATCTCGATTTTCTAGATAAGGAATTATCCCTGGGGCCCGTGTCCAAACCTATTACGTCTAAGACATGCCAAGAAAGGAAGGTAAAGTCTTACATACCTCTTCTCGCTCCTTATGCTACTCCAAATTCAGGCTCCAACTTCGCCAGAATCTACAAATTGGTCATGTTTACCAAACATGATTAGTGCCTTTAGAATTGAATTCTTAAAACAACACTTGGCTACCGAAATTTCGGCAGCACTTCCTCTGTAAATACATCATTCCCCAAAATCATCTTAGCCAATTCTCATCAACAACAATCCGGGAATTCAACCCGGCCAAACTAGCAATCATAATATCACAACCATCTTAACAATTTCCAATTTCAATCCAAGATACATTCTAACAACTTAATCAATATACTACTTCCATCAAAACCTTCCAACTCCAATAAAAACAATAACAGCCTAATAATTCATATACCAACAATATCATACAAGTCTCATAATCTTCCATGCATGCAAGAACATTATATTCCATTTATATAAATTTTTCACAAGAAAACTCCAACCACCACAACTTCACTAACTCATTAGGCTTCTACTTGCAACATGAAATCCATAATATAACAACCAAGATATTAAATAAAACATGCTCACCATTCTTTCATAACTCATCACATATACACGACTATACATGCCATATGCACTTACGGCCACAACATATATATATACACAACTACAACCTCTCCAAAATCATTCAATTTCCATTATCCACATAGCATTCACAATAACCACAACCATTCACTAGATAAAATAATTAAAACTTGATTCCCACACATGAACACACATGCACGGCCACACCCCTATATTCATACCCTTCATGAATTTCATTTATTTCTATACTCTACAACATGCATAAACGTCCATAAGCTATAAAAGAAGGAGGAAATCTTACCTTTTCTTTGATTCTTCACTTAACTAAAATTCCCCACTTGTATAAATATGTGTTCTCTTGCTCTAACAAACACTCCAACTTGCTAAGGACCCTCAACTTAGTAGAATTATCACAAGATAACAATTTATGGAACAAGATTGGAAGCTAGGAAATTTTTCTCTTCTTTTTCTCCTCTTTTTTTCCCTATGGCCGAAAGCCTCCCTTTTCTTTCTTGTTCTAGTTTCTTTTGTTTCTCTCTTGAATTCTCTAGAGGAACACATGGTCCCTTATTTATTTACCACATGGAATTAATTTTCCATGGGCTTGGACCAACCTTGGCCGGTTGGGCCTCTCTTTTTCCTTCTTCTTTTTCTTTTATTCCAAGCCCAATTATTCCATGTCCAATTCTTGTAATTCATGCAACTATTTTCCAAATTCCAAATTTACCCTTCGTCTTCCTCCACAATTCCACGAAACATATTGCGAATTTTCCTTTATGCCCTTGGCCTCTCTTAATGATTCCGCTTCTAAATGCTTCATAAGCCATTCGTATGCTTAACAAAATAAAAATAAGACCTTGCTCATCGTCCTCCCGCAATTGTCTTGAATTATCCGATTGCACAAAATGCGGGATATAACAATTACATCATAGCCTACATTAACTAAGACATGCCAAAGAAAGAAAGGTGAACTTTACATACCTTGGCCTTCCTCTGAACTAATCCAAACTTACGTCTCGGCTTCTCACGATCTACAATAATGTCATTGGACACCCAACATTAGCCATAAGCATTGAAGAACCCAATTCCAAGCCATCACTTTATCTACAAAAATTCCGGCAGCATTTCCCCTATATATTCACCAACCCCGAGAATTCAACTCGGCCAAATCACAACAACCAAACCAACAATCATAATAACAATATCGATAGGTAATTCAAGATGTCCAAACTAACATCCAATCTTACCCGAAACCTTCCAACTCAACAAGAACAATAACAACACACTTCTCTCTTTCAAATTCATGAACTATATCCACAATTCCGTATGTTAGCAACATCATTTCCATCAATACAAGAAACTATATTAAAATCATATTAATTTTCCAAAACAGCCCGCAACACTACAACTTCAACATGAGCCATCAAACATTCATTTTACATCATCGAATTCACAACGACGACGACCAAAATACTACATCACATTAATCCCTCATGTCTACACCAAATCAGCCCATTTTCGGCCAAGCTTCAACATACATACTTCCATGAGTTTCATTCATTTTTCACATGCTAAAACACACACAACCCATCCACAACAACACCAACCAAACACTAAACAACATTAGTTCATCTTTTCTACACAAAACACTCACCATTCGGCCACCACACAACATACCATATTTTCATGAACTTCATTCATCTACCCACTCCACAACATACACAATCATCTATAACATATGAAAATGAGGATTAAGCCTTACCTTCTTCACTCCACTTCTACACTCTCTTTCTCGGCCAAGGGCTTTTCTTGCAAGAACGGATGGTTTTCTTGTTCCAACAACCACTCCATGATAATAAGGACCTTACAAGGGGTTGAAAAGCTTGAAGAACATAATTTTTCCCTATCAACTTCCATAAGGGGCTGTTCGGCTAGCCTTCATGGCCGACTGCTCCCTTTTCTTTTTTCTCCATTTTTCTTGACTTTTCCATGGTGAAAATGACAATTTGTCTTCCTTCATGACTCACACACACATATATATATAAATAGAGGCACATGTCCGGTCATGTGCCTCTTATTTTTCCTCCAATCTTTCTCAATTTTTCTAGAATTTTCTTTAGGCTATAAAAGATGACTATTTTTTTTGACTTGTCATCCTTTGCTTATATACATGTCTTGCAATATAAGATGAACACATGTTCCATTACATGGCTTGCTACAATTGACCAAAATGTAAATGGGGCCCACGGCCACAATGCTTCTTCAAGAAGTCATGAACTAATAATAATTTCCACATTCCAAGTTTGCCCTTAATATTCCATGACAATAATATTTATAAGCGACTTGCGCATTCAAACAAACCGGAAAATGGCCTAGCCCTTAACTTTCCACAATTAGTTCGGAATGTCCCAACGTACGAAATGCGGGATATAACAGTGACATTTATAGGACATGAATAATATGGAATGGGAATAGAAATCTAAAGTGCAGTGCAAAAATTGTGTATGAATACGATATGAGTACATTAAAACTAAGATACGATATGAATACATTGAAACTAAGTCAGACATTTGGAAACCTTTGGAACATGACCTTTGTTCAGAACCTTGCACTATTGTTACACCTCGAAAATTTTTCCGTTGATGCACAGTGAATAAACTAGTGAAGGGCACGAAGTATACGATGTTTCAATAAGCAAGAAATAGCATTTAACAGGTCTAATCGAGATTTCAAAGACATTCGAGGTAAGAGAAAGAAGTTTGCCAAGAAAGGCTAGGTATGCGTTATGTATCGAAAATGATTTATGAGTAATAAGTTAATGATGACTTAATGGCATCTTGGAGAAGAGTTATAATGTCCCTTAGATTGTTAATGAGGTGCTAAACAAGTGTTAAGAAGGTTCCATAAGGATTGGAGATCAAACGAAGTGACGAGAGCAAGATCGGAGAAAAAATGGATTATGCGACCAATTATACGGTCCGTATAATAGTCTATGATCCGTATAATGGTTCGTATAACCATGACAGAGAAGGTCCATCACCGACCATATAAAATTATACGGACCGTATAAAATTATACGGACCATATAATGTGCCGTATAATTGTCACAGAAAGGAGTGGTTGCTGAAGCGATTTCACGATCACTTATACGGACTGTATAAGTGTCTGTATAATTATGTCGGGACAGATTTAAAAGTTTTAAATAAGAGGACCCAAGTTTATTATTTTCATTTTCCATCTTCTCATTTCTTCTCCACAACTCAAGAACTCTCTAGAACCTTCCACACACTTCATCTATAAGAACCCAAGAGAAATTCATGATCAACTTCATCAAACCAAGAGAATCAAGTGCAAGAAACTCATTAGTGTTCATTCAAGTCAAGAAATCCCATTGGAAGTAAACTAGGGTTTTGGCTCAAGTGAAGTATTTCCACTCCAGGCTCATTTCCACATTATCTAAGGTGAGTTTTATGATCATTCCATGTTGTTTAAAGTATTGGGAGGTTGAAAGACTTAGATTACGAAAGGAGATGGAAAATGGGTTACAAAGATGAGAGTAATGAGATTTTGTGTAGTAGTTTGAAATGAGCCACGATTCTTGATATGTTGTGATTATAAGTAAGTTATAAATGACATTAAGGACATGGGGTAAGCATTATATATGAGAAAACGTACTAGTGTACTATGACCATGATTATGGATGAATTGAAATAAAATTGTGAAATGTGGAGAATGTAGGTGTATGAAGATTGTTGCTTATGATGTTGTAAATGTAATTATAGATGTTTGGGAGTTGATATGTAATATGGGGAAAGTTGTATAAACAAAGGAAACACTGCCCAATTTTCTCTAGCTTTAGTTAAGCATGTTCATGGGATTAGCTAATGTTGATACGAACTCTCGTGAAGGTAGAAACATGAGCATCAAAGGAGAACGATCAAGTGATAGTATAGCTAAATGAAAAGGTATGTAAGGCTAGTCCCTTCCTTCTAAGGCATGACTCCTATCGCATGATTTTCTCCTATTCTCCATGACCCTCTTACATTCCAAAAAAAATTATGAGTCTATGTTCATGAAGAGCCCCATATGATATACAGATAAGAGATACATTTTGAGTATGATAATGATGATTATGATAATGATGATGATGAGTTAAGTCTAAATATCCTAAAGCTAATGCTCCTAACTAAGATCCATTAATGTTGTTTATTGTATACACTCACCTTATATGCTAATTCCTTCAAGGTGAGGCAGAATGCTTATGAATGAACCTAATGAAATCGGGGGTTCACAACCTTATGTCACCCCGATAAAGTATAGTTGTCTTTTAGCTCCCAAGCATGCATTATGATGAGTACATGACGATGATATTACACCACGCCTATATGGCCGGACAGACACCTCTAAGGCGTGCAGCATATACACCATGTCTAGATGGCATGGGCAGACACCACTAGTGGGCGGCAGAAGATGGTTACCCCGGACGCGGGATGCCTGGACGCGGGCTAATGATTATTACACCGGACCTACATGGTCGGGCAGCTTATATACATGCATATATGATATGATGATGTTTACGAAGTAAGTTAGCACGCACTATGTCATTCTTAAATGTCAGTCAGTTACAGGTTGTTCCTTACTTGATGTCTCCTGTTTTCATTGATGTATCATTATTGTTTATGCCCTACATACTCAGTACAATATTCGTACTGACGCCCTTTTCTTTGGATGCTGTTGTTATATCCCGTACTTTGGTACATTGGGATAATCCGAGTTAGTCATGATAAGTTAAGGACAAGGTTGTAATTTCTTCCAATTTTGTTAAAAGTGCATAAGTTGCATATTCATCTTTTCATTGGCATGGAGTGTGAAGGGTAAAATTGGAATAAGAAAAATTTGGGGTCAAAATTGAATTATGGAAAGTTGAGCAATTCATGAAAATTAAGGGCTAAAAGTGAAATTTTGGAGACTTGATTATTTCATGAAATTGGCCATATGTGGCCATGTGTGTGGTGTCGGACATAGGGCCATGTGGATGAAATATATAGGTAGCATAAGATGACTTATTATGTCATCTTCATCATTTTCAACTTAGGAAATTTCAAGAACCTTGGAGAAGAGAAACAAGGGAGGTTTGGCCATGGAAAAAAAATTGCAAGGCCAAAATTCTTCATCAAAAAAATTATTTTCTTCATGTGTTTCAACTCATTGGAAGGTCTTTATCAACATGAAGTGGTTGTTGGAGCAAGCAAATCCCTTGTTCATGCAATTCCTAACCCTAGCCAAGTGAAGAACAAAGTGGAAAAGGTGAGTTTTAATCCTCTTTTTAATATGTTATGGATGGTTTATGCATGTTATGGTATGTGGAAATGAATGAAATTCATGAAAATATGGATGTTGATGATTGGCCGAAAGTGGGCTGTTTTATATGGCAAGGAATGATCCAATTTTATTTAGTATTTTTGGTTGTTGTTGTCATGGATTATGTGATGAGGATGAAGGTATTGAATGATTCAAGCTGAAGTTGTAATTGTTGTGTTATGGCCGTGTATATGCTATGTGTGTGTAGAAGTGAAGAATTAATTCTCTTTAGTATGTTTGGGATGTTGTGTTGGATTCTATGATGAAAATGATGGTTTAATGATTTAAATGGAAGTTGGAGTCGTTTGTAGGTTGTTAGAGAAGATAATGTGATTTTAATATAGTTTCTTGAATTTATGGGAGTGATGTTGCTAACACGCGGATTATTGATAAGGTTTATGAATTTGGAAGAAAAGAAATGTGTTATTAATGTTCCTATGGAAATTGGAAGGTTTCGGATTTTGGGTATGTTGGTTGAGTCGTTTGAATGTTGTGTGAATCGTTTGAAGCCTTCTTGAATCTTGTTTGAATGATTTTGGATTGGTATTTGAATATGCGATCGTCGATATTAGTTTGAATGTATGAAATTGAATTGAGTATGTGAGCATTAGTGTTGGTTTGACTATATGTTGGTTTATATGTATGTAGTTGTAGTGAACATAATTGGAATGTTGTCGGAATGTGTGGAGAAGAATTATTAATGTTCGAATGCGTTTCGAATTAATTGTGGATATTGTTGGAATGATTGTTGGTGTTGTTGTGTTGTTGAATTTGGCCGAGTTGAATTCTCGGGGGTTGTGCATTTACGGGGAAGTCTTCGCCTAAATTTCCATAGAATTATGTGTTCGTTTGAAAATGAACTCCTAAATGCCTATAGTTGATGTTGGTATCTATTGATGCTATGTAGATCTTGGGGAGTCCGAGACATAGGTTTGATTTGGATTAGCTTTGAGAGTGATCGAGGTATGTAAAGCTTACCTTTCTTTCTTTTGGCATGTCTTAGATATGGCTAAGGTATGATATGTTATGAGCCTTGGGGGTAACTCTATTCTGAAATTCTGAACATGTTTATGATTCACACTCGTTTCTTGATGTTCGCATTTTGATACGGTCGGATTATGGTCCTTATGTCTTCCGTATGATTGATTTTTAAAAGTTGCATAAAAGTTTTGTTTTCAAAAGAGTTTTGTAACTACGAACGTCCGTAACTTTCACAGAAAGAATCGGATGGCTTTGATATGCTCGTAAATGATTCCCTAACGTATGATGACTTAAATTTTTATGGGCGGGCCCGACTTAAGTCGACACCCCTCCGTGGGCCCCGCGACTTTCCTTATGTACTTCTGACAATTTTTGAAAGGATATGATATGACTATTATTCTGATTTCAAGTACGATCATTTTACTTATCTTTTGAGTTTGTAATAATGATTCGATAACATATGATGACAATGACTTTCATAGGCGGGCCCGGATTGGGTTGACGCTCGTCCGTGGGTCCCACGACTTTCTATGTTTGGTTCTAACGACCTATTTTTGGAAGAATTTAATATGACTATTTTTTTTCGACCCCCGAGTGTGATTATGTACTTATTTGTTGAGTCTGAAATGAGGATTTTTATGCATACGAATTTGATACGTGACTATGGTTTCTGAAGTCCGGTTTGATATGTTCCCGAGTAATACTCGGAGGAAATTTGATTTGACTATTGTCTTGGTTTTAAAATAATAGTTCGCTTTGGTTATTCTGTTGAGTTTGTAATAAATATTTGTATGCATATGGCTACTTACGATTCTGCTCGTGCGTTCTGTGTTACATCTTTCACCGGATCCCGGGCCGGTTGTTATCGTGCGCACTATTCTGAAGTATGATGTGTTTTCGAAGTATGATGTGATACGAAGTATGATGTGTCCGGTACGCCGAGCCCCTCTTGGCCGGGTACCGTGTATATATGTTATGATGTGTGACGGAGATATAAAACCTTCTGAAGTATGATGTGTTGTGGCGTCCAGATGGAGTGGCGACCACGTTCTGTCCGCCGGGTCCCATTACGGACCGTATGTGGTATGTGATATGATAATATGATGACATGATGATATGTGATATGATATGTGACAATATGACGATATGATTATTATATTATATATGGATCGGGCCGTACGTTCCTCGGCATTATTATATTATATATGGATCGAGCCGTACGTTCCTCGGCATTATCGTATTATTTATGGATCGGGTCGTACGTTCCTCGGCATTCGGTATATATGTCGCTCGTTATTATATTATATATGATGTGTTTGATATATTCCGTATATTATATTATATATGGAGACAAAAATGTTTTTTAAAAGAAAGCGATTCTGATTTAATGCACGCGCCCCTCATATGATGTGTTTGATTTTCCGTATGTATTATATTTAAATGGCACATTTTGGCATTCGATTATCCTATTTGTCTTTTGAACCCTTATGTATGATTTGTATGTCGATGTAAGTACTTTGGTATTCGGGTTATTATGCTCACGTTCGGACACCTTACTTCGGTTATGACTTCGTTTTCTGTACTTCCGCTTTGCATACTCGGACATATTCCGTATCGACCCCCCTTTCTTCGGGGGCTGCGTTTCATGCCACGCAGGTACCCACAGATGAGTAGGTGATGTTAGCAGGAGATGTTCCAGCTGGATTGGCGAGCTCCATTTTCTCCCGGAGTGCTGCCGAGTCAGAGTGTTAAAGTTGTGATATCTGGGGTTATGTTAGAGACTTTGCAGACAGTGTCGAGTGTATGATATGTCAGATTTGTTTTGTAAGCGGCTATGTAAGCCGGTGTATTAGTATGCATTATGCTACAGATTTGTTTGGCAAGCGGCTATGTAAGCCGAAGTACTGTTGTGCATCATATTACAGATTTCATACGATTGCAGATTTCATTTGATTTGAAAAAAAAAAAAAAACCAAAGGCATGTTTGTTTTCTGAAAAAATTTCATTATGTGCTTATGTTATGTTTTGCTGGCCCAGTATGGCTATGAGTATTATGAAAGTCAGCGAGTTCGCTCGGCCCTAGATAAGGGTCGGCTGCCCATCACACCCTATCGGATTAAGGGTGTGACAAATTGGTATCAGGGCAGTTCGTCCTAGGAGTTGTCTGCAAAGTCGTGTCCAGTAGAGTCTTGTTTATGGTGTGTTGCGCGCCACATTTATAAACAGGTGGCTACCGGGCATTTAGGATGGTTACTCTTCTTTCACATCTGAGGTCGTGCCATAGAGCCAAGTCATAGGGAATGAGATTCCTTACCCTGATTTTTGATTTCAGCAGAAGAACGGCATCGACAGAAGGGAGTGACTGACGATATTAGAAGTTATAAAGCACGCAGGTGAGCAGAGGCATGAAAAATGTATGTCGGATGAGATATTGAAGTACGATTGAGATACAAGTGGAAAACTGAAAAGGAAAGTAAATAAGAAAATGTAACAAGTGCAGTTTGAGTTGGGCATATGAGGTATGTTCGCCATTTTCGTACTATTATCGATATTGGGAGCCCTGTGTGGCTGTGATATGATATGATGTGTACATATATATGTTGGCCCTGTGAGGCATCGTTGGTATTTCGCGTGCGTGTTTTGAGATAGTAAGAAATATAGAGGAAACTCCGAAATTTTTCCAAAAATAAGAGAACGAGATATGGGTTTGTAATACGACTTGAAAGATCGTGCCAATGGTAATAGTGAGATTAAGACAAGAGTACAGATGAAGGAATTGTGATGTATATGAATGTATTGATAAGACAAACTTGTGAGATATTAAGGATAAAGTGGATCAGAAAGGGTAAAAGGTTCGGAAGTGTTACACTATGAGATCGAATACGAACGGGTCAATGTGAATATAATGAAGGTTGTTGTGAAAATAAGTAAAGCCCAGTGAGAAAGTGGCCAAGGCTATGATGTGATCTATGTAGCTAGAATACAAAGGCAAGTGTGAAACGGAAAAACAAGTTATGGAATGAATAAGGAAGGGGTTTGAGTTAAAGATTAAGAGACGACACGAGATAATGTGCCTAGAATGTTACAAGTTGAGTAAAGAGAATTAGAAGAAGGAAAGGTTTAACCCGATATGTATTGGATCTTGTTATGTTGTTCGTAAAGTAAGAAGGTTACGTACTAAAGACATGGCTTTTGTTAAGGTACTGTGGCAGAGTAATAATAGGGAGGAAATGATTTGAGAAGTGAAGAAGAGAGGGAAAAGAAATATGATTGGTAGGTGAGACTACATGCTATGGTAATAAAGGAAACCCCCTCTGATATCCTTATAAGACCTTATGAGACTAGGTGAACATTCGAGGACGAATGTTCTAAAGGGGGGAAGGATGTTATATCCCGTATTTTGGTACATTGGGATAATCCGAGTTAGTCATGATAAGTTAAGGACAAGGTTGTAATTTCTTCCGATTTTGTTAAAAGTGCATAAGTTGCATATTCATCTTTTCATTGGCATGGAGTGTGAAGGGTAAAATTGGAATAAGGAAAATTTGGGGTCAAAATTGAATTATGGAAAGTTGAGCAATTCATGAAAATTAAGGGCTAAAAGTGAAATTTTGGAGACTTGATTATTTCATGAAATTGGCCATATGTGGCCATGTGTGTGGTGTGGGCCATAGGGCCATGTGGATGAAGTATATAGGTAGCATAAGATGACTTATTAAGTCATCTTCATCATTTTCAACTTAGGAAATTTCAAGAACCTTGGAGAAGAGAAACAAGGGAGGTTCGGCCATGGAAAAAAAATTGCAAGACCAAAATTCTTCATCAAAAAAATTATTTTCTTCATGTGTTTCAACTCATTGGAAGGTCTTTATCAACATGAAGTGGTTGTTGGAGCAAGCAAATCCCTTGTTCATGCAATTCCTAACCCTAGCCAAGTGAAGAACAAAGTGGAAAAGGTGAGTTTTAATCCTTTTTTTAATATGTTATGGATGGTTTGTGCATGTTATGGTATGTGGAAATGAATGAAATTCATGAAAATATGGATGTTGATGCTTGGCCGAAAGTGGGCTGTTTTATATGGCAAGGAATGACCAAATTTTATTTAGTATTTTTTGTTGTTGTTGTCATGGATTATGTGATGAGGATGAAGGTATTGAATGATTCAAGCTGAAGTTATAATTGTTGTGTTATGGCCGTGTATATGCTATGTTGTGTAGAAGTGAAGAATTAATTCTCTTTAGTATGTTTGGGATGTTGTGTTGCGGATTCTATGATGAAAATGATGGTTTAATGATTTAAATGGAAGTTGGTGTCGTTTGTAGGTTGCTAGAGAAGATAATGTGATTTTGTTAGAACCCGTATTTTTGTACATTGGAACAATCCGGACTAATTATGATAAGTTAAGGACAAACCGTTCCTGGGATGCAAGGTCGGGATTTTTGACCTTCGATTTTATTTTGAGATATAAGTTGTTCATGAATTTGTTGGTATGAAATAATTAGGAAAATTTGGGACCAAAAGTGATAAAATTGGAAGTTGAAAATCATCCACAAATTCCATGTGTAGCCGTGTAATGTGGAGTGGCCCACACCATTTTTGTGTCATCTTTTAAGTGATCCAACACATTAATGTGGGCCAAGGGAATTGTACACTTCATAAGATGTTAAAAGATGACCACCACTAGTTCACTTCATTCATTTAACACTTAGAGAAAAATTGAAGAAGTGAAGCTCTCCACCATCGGGAGGCTCTCGCCAGAAAGACCAAAAATCCACTCCCATTTCTTGTCCTTCTAAAATTATTTTGTTGATGTAAACCCACTATATCGAGGTTCCTAAGTAGCGTGGAAGCGACGTTGGAGTGATCAACCCATTATTTTTCATCTTTTGGAAACCCTAGCTATTGGGAAATTGAAGAGAAAAGGTAAGAATTCATTATGTCTTATGTATGTGAAGGTTGAATGCTTGTTGTAGTATGTTATAATGGAGGAAAATCATGAAATATGGAATGTAGGAAGCCGAGTTGTGTATGTGGAGCTTGAGCCGTGTAAAGGGGTGTTTGTTGTGTTGTGTTGAAACTATGAATTAATGCCTAATTAGTTTGTTATTGTTATATCCCGCATTTGGTGCAATCGGATAATTCAAGACAATTGCGGGAGGACGACAAGCAAGGCCCTATTTTTATTTTGTTAAGTATATGAATGGTTTATGAAGCGGAATTTTTAAGGAAGGTCAAGGGCATAAAGGAAAATTTGCAATACGTCTCGTGGAATTTTGGAGGAAGACGAAGGGTAAATTTGGAAGTTGGAAAATAATATTCCATGAATTACAAGAACTAGCCAAATATAATTGGGCTTAAATTTTCAAGAAAATAAAGAGGCCCAACCGGCCATATTTATGGCCCAAGCCCATGTTGACTTAAACTTCAAGGAATTAAAAAGAAGACCAAGTCTTCTACATGTCTCCATAATATTCAAGAAATTTCAAGAAAGGAAGGAAAGGGACCATGTAGTTATAATGTTATGTAGAAGGACCAATTTACAAATATGGGAAATTTGGTGGAAGACTTGTGTATAATTATGTAGAGAGTCATCCTTATTTTCATTAAACTTTCTAGAAAATTCAAGAAAAGAAGAACAAGAGAAAGAAGGAGAAAAGTCACAAGGCCATTCGGCCAAAGAAAAATTTCCAAGAAAAGTTGAGAAAAATTCCTCCAAAAATCACTCCCTACTAAGTAGAAGGTCCTTAACAAGGTGGAGTTGTTGTTGAAGCAAGAAGAACTCACAATCATACAAGTTGCCAAGTTGTAGCCAAGTGAGAAGTGAAGAAGAAAGGTAAGAATTCATTCTCTTTTTGTATGTTATGGGTGTTTATGTAAGTTGT